>NC_059133.1:40264049-40565185 GCF_020740605.2 Lemur catta | reverse complement strand
TAAAAAGGAATAGATTTTAAGGGATCTTTTACTGTACGACACAGTTTGAATTTTATTTTCTCAAAGAAAGATTTGTTAGCAGATATTACCTTAATTAGTACAGTTAAGGCAATATGTGATGCCTTCAACCAAAGGAAATGGTGACGACAATGAAGAGTGTGAGCAAGTACAACCAGGGTTGAGAATAAGCTGGAGCTGATAAAACATTGCCACCAGAAAGATGTGAGCTGTGAAAGAAAGGAAAGCCATTCCATTCTCTAAATAAGAGAGTAAGTAAAGAAAAAGACTTTTGGAAGAAAGTTAATACATTTAATTTTAGCAAGTTGAAATATAGTTGAAAAATCCAGCAAAGAGGCTTGAGTGACCAATAAAATGTGGGGCGATATCATATACATGGAAGTTGAAGTCTTAGAATTAGATGAGTTTCCCAAGAAAAACACAGAGAAAGGAGGAGAGGATCAGATGCTGGAGGCATTCAAAATTAAAAGCAATTCTGAGACAAACTTAGGACAAGCTATCTGAGAAAAAAACATGAGAGAGATAAAAGAAGAATCAGAAAAAAGTAAGGAGAAAATGCAGTCTGAGAGATTTGTCAAGGTAAACAAACACAAAGTTTGATAATATATATTTTTGCATAAAAAGGAAATAAAAGAATTTATTTACAACATTTAGCAGCACAGATGACCATGGTAATTTTGTCAAGGCAAGTTCAATGGTGGGAGCAGTTGCCACAGTTTAATGGGTAGACATTGAAGTAAAGAAGGAAAGACAGTGAATAGCATATGAAGAATAATCCTGGCTTTGAAGACAGGATAATATTGTCACTAGTCAGAGGATACAACGATTAATGGGGACTTTTTTCCTTTAAATATGGAGGTGTATTAAAAGCTATTTGCTGTAAAGAAACAGTGGAGCATGACAGACTCAGCATCGAGGAAAGGATGTACTAACCAGTAGATCAAATCCCTTAAGGGAGAAAAGATGACATGCTCAAGAGAGCACAGAGGCAAGATTATTCTTAAATAGCAAAAGAAACACTTCTTCCCCTAATCTTGGCAAAAACGGTTGACATGTGATTGCTGTGTTAAGTGTGTGATGCTGGACTTCACAGAAGTCTATGCTGGAAAGCTTACTTTATAACATGAAGTATAGGAAAATATACTGTTAAGGGAGAAGACTTTAACATGGGAGAAAGAATACATTGTTTTGTAAGATTGAAAACAACTTTTCAGGGTGGGGCACAACGCACTGACATTCAGGTAGTTTAAAGGCAAAACTCGCTAAAAGCTCCAAACAGAATGCTGTCATGCAGGGCCGCAAAAGGGTTGTACCCGAGGACTGTAGCAGCCAGCTGGAGCTACAGGGAACAGCGTATGTATGGTAAGTGAGGCATGGTTAGCTAGATTTTGTGGGCTCCTTGTAGATTGGTTAATCTGAATAATTTCTTGGACTCTGGGATTTAGAAGCTGCTTGTAATTGTCTGGTCTCTAGCACTGGGTGATTAGAGATCATCTAGCAGTCAGGAGTGTGAAAGCCCCATAAGGGAAATTGTTGAGATATGATGTTAATCAGCTGCTCAAGAAGGACAACTGACTGGACTCTAGCCAGGGCCTCAAAACTGGATCAAGATAGCATTTAAAAACTAAAACTGTATTATACTTATGGAGAAAGATAAGGTTAGAGAAGCCATCGAACATGCATCCTGGAAGAAATAAGGAATATGACACACACCAAAAAAACCAAATAACAACTGACATTTCAAGGCAGTGTTTTGAACATTTTGCATGAGTTATCTAAATCTTTACTACCGTGTAAGGTAAATATTATAATACCTGTTTTACAGATGAGGATTCTGAGGCACCGATACCTTAGGTAACTTGTTTGAGGTCCTATATTGGAAATAAAGGGGACAAGACAGTCTTAACCTTAGAGCTCATACTTTTAACTCCCTCTCTCCTAGCTATATCCACTAAGTGCTGAATGTCATGTACACTATAAAGGCATAATTACCTTTTTGCACAGAACTGTGTCATGTCTCCCAGAAATGTTCAGCATCCTAGTTACAAGACAGAAGGAATTGGGGGTTTCAGGACAAATCCATGGAAGGACAAAAGGAATTAGAACTTGTACATTAGAGTTTGAGGAGTCCAAATAAATAAAACATGCTTTCTTACCCAACAATGAAACAAGTTGAAAGAAAGGTTCAGGAGTGTGAATAATAAAAACAAAGTATCACCTTAATTACCATGAAAGATGACTTAGAATATGGCTTTTCTTCTGAAACCAGTGGAATCCCTAATTCCTCATCCCTGCATTAAATATACTTACTCATCACTGGTGTAGCCGATTAACTAGGTGCTGGTCTTCCTTTTCAAGAGCAAATTTTCTGTATAACAGAGAGCAGATAAGTATGCAAGATCTGTATAAATAAGCTGGCTCCTAAAAGGGAAGAGACTGAGGCAATAGTGCCAAGTTCCTTCTCTTACGTTCAAAGATGATTCACTCTCCTTTTCTGAGTAAAAATATATGAAGAGTAGAGAGAGAATACCAAAGATGTTTAGTAGAAGACTCTACATGAAGACAGAAGAAGTAGAAAGCAATTGCTTTTCCTGTCCTTATGCCCTTGCAATTTTGAGCCCCGGTGAAGTAATTGATAAAGAAGTTTAGCCTATTGGAGAAGGAGATGAGGTTATTCCTGGAATATTGATTAAGAGAAAAGGATGAGTTTGAAAGCCTGACAGTCGCTCATAGGTAATAGGAATATATTTATAGTAAAACTGGAAGAAGGTAGGAGGTGGTGGTGGACATAGGTGTGAGAAGGCTTGTTATTAAAGGAAAGGGGAATTTTTTTTAATTGATAATAAGGAGATTAGCAAAAAACAAATAGATTTCACTTGAGCACTAACCCTCAGCTTGGTATGGTCACTTAAATATTATCTTGAGAAAATCTAAAAGGAGAAGACTGGCCAAAAGCCACTGAGAGTCACCAAGGCAATGCAGACATGTTCTACTTTTTGTCCCTGAAAAGTAGGGACTCTTGCCCCTTCCTAATGGCCCCTGCTTATTGGGGAATAAAATTTCCTTTGCTAATGTGACTCAATTTACCCAATAGATATGAGTGCATGAGCTACTCTGCGTGTCCCATCTTGTGCGTGTTTACCTTCCAGGAGACAACATGACATCCAGGCGCCTTCAGCTAATTCTCAAAATAAAGAGGAGAAAAACGTAAGCCATGATTGTTCCACAGTGGACATTCATGTTTACAACATGAGCCTTTGCTGTTTTGTCAGTTTTAAATTAGTTTTTACTTCAGCATTACTGAGACTGAGGGTACAGTACCTATACCTGAGTTTGATACACTTAGTTGCTGCTATTTCCTTCACAGAGAGAAGGAGAATATAATTAAGTTGATTATAGCACATGCCCTGCTTCAAGTGTTGTAATGATAACGGATGCTAATGAGGATCAAAATAGTAATTTCTCAGTGACCATCAGGGACCTAATTCTAGTCATTCCATTACTAATAATATTAATGCAGAATGTTAAGCAGATGAACCCATTAAGCATATTGAAAACTCAGCAGTAGTCCCTAAATAGATGAATAATGTAATGTGCTAATTCATCCAGACTCTCATTCTGGGAAATTTAATTAAGCATTCTTTCACTTAAAATACACACAATTCAGTTTACTATTACCTTTCCTGAAGCACAATACAAATGAACTTTTTATGAAACAAGATCAAATAAATTACTTCACTAAGTGTTTCTTTGCTTTTCACATCTAATAGATGCTTCAGTTTAGGAATGTCCATTGTATTCAAAGAAAGAGTTGGCATTCATGATTAGAACATGCTTAAACTTTATAAAATTTTCAATTTGTCTTCAAATCGCACTTTATGTTGCCTCTTAAAAATACAAAAGAGAATAGATGAAAGATGAGAAGGACATATATTAATACAAGTGGACTTAATGGGAGTAATAGAAAAGAGCAAGAAGTAGAAAAACATAATAATGAGAAAACAATAGAGTTGTGGGAATTGAGCAAATGAAACTTTTTCACTGCTTGCCTGGCTTAATGGCCTCTCTGTAGAATATGTGTTGAGGGGCTGCTTGGATTACCTTTTCCAGTTGATTTCCCCATCACCACCACGGCTACCACCTTCTTTAAACCATGCAAAGATGGCAGTAGGCAGAATACCCAGTTCTTTTCTAGAAAATAAGGGATTTTCTGCAGTGTATTTGTTTTATAAAATAGGAATTCACATCTACTCTTTAGTGCTTTTCATGTTACATTTCATTTTTACTTGTGTATCTATTTCCCCAACTGGTCTACTCTACCAAAGCAGGCGATATGTTATATGTATGTGTATATTCTCAGTGTTTATCACAGTGTGTGGCACATGGTAGATGTTTATTAAATGTTTCTGAGAACTTTTTAAAATTTCTTTGCTTTTCTGAATATCATAGATTACAGAATTCATTTGACTTTTGTTTTGCTTTTGACAGTTTGAGTGGGTTTGACATGGTAAATAAGTTAGTAATTGGAGAGTATAAATTATGTGAAGTATATGCCTAAAATTATTTATAATTTTTCAGTATAATGATAAAAGGACAAACTTTTTTTATTTATTGCTTTTCTCCTTATTGGTATATTTGAGTAATCTTGTCACTGATATATCCTAATTTTCAACTCATTATTTAATAAATTAGCTTCAAATCTTTAAACTTAATTGGGGTTCTTTAACAAATAAGTACATCTTATTTATTAACTTGCCTGTTTGCTAATTTTTCTTGGAGAGATCAAAATCATTCTTTGTTTTTATAATGAAAGTAATTTTGTATGGAAAGAGATGAAGCTCACTTGGAGATTTCCTTATCTTCCCAGCACTAATGCATAGATCTCTTAAATCTAAAACTGACAATTACAGTAAGAGACCAAATTGTTTAAGTGTCACCATGTGCCAACAAGCAAGATAATGGGAATATCATAAGTATGTACCACAAAAAGATACTACATAAGAATTTTGTAAAAGGATACTTTTCAAGCACCATTAAATACAAAGCTGATGATTTCTGATATTGTGAAGACCAAAGTGAGTGGCTTTAAGAATGGTGGAAAGATTGAACATGGTGAAGTTTAAAGAATTTTCATAAGATGCTTAATAATAAATACATGTAAATAGAATTTTAAATAAAGCTTAGAGTTAAGAAAGAAGAAATGTTTTTAAAATGATGCTGTGTGAGCCTGACTTGAGTAACAGCAGAATATTCAATAAAACCTTCATAATTAATGGTAAGTTTGGAAGATTCGTGAAAACAGAATTTGGAAAAAATTTGAGACATGAGCAAAGACTATAGAGTATCTATAAAGATTTACGAGCCTTTTAAGGGTTCAGAAACTTTGATTTTATTGTAGATCTTATCAAGGGAGGAAGATAGAGGAATAATGCTTTACTATTTTTGAAGACATTTCACTACACATACACACACACAGAGCCACACACAGACATATGTTATCTGTATGTGAATGTATGGGTACACATATGCACATAATGTACGTGTTTATGTGAATGTGCAAGTACTCAAGTACATACATGTGTGCATGTATATGTGAATGTGCAAGGACATAAGGTATTTATGTGTGTGTGTATATATATATATATATATATATATATATATATATATATATATATATGTGCCTGAACTTTCAGCTAAACAGATTCCCTAAAAAGATAAAAGAAAAAAAGCAACGTATGGATTCTGTGATATACTGCAATTTTGATCCCTTTTCTCAATTCAAATATCCTTTTCCAAGGAACATTTTCAATTATTTTCAAATAAATTAGCAGGTTTATTTTAAAAAAATTCCCACACATTGAGATATTCCAAAGTGTAAATATAAACATCTCAAAATTAAATGGGATATAATATCTAAAAATCCCCTTTAATTATGGGATATAATATCTAAAATCCCCTTTAATTATTTCAGCTCCTTTGTTGTCTTTGGAGTGATACATTCTTATGTCTTCCTATTATAAGTGTTGTTTTCTATAATCACAATCTGTGAAAAGCTTGAAAAGATGACATTTTTAGTGCTCCATTTGAAGAACACTTTAATTAAATGTTTCAACTGGATATTGAACTTTACAGACTCACAATTTAAAGACTTACTGTCAAAAAGTTAAATACTATTTTAGGACACTTAGTCTGATTTTAAATATATCTTTTGAAAGTCTCAAACTTTCCTAAATTCTAATTAATGATGGACAACAGAGAAAGTATGTGCTGCCATGCTGAAGTGCTTTTTAACATTCAATATCAGCTTTGTAACAAAAATTTGTATTCAGTAATTGCCAGTATATAAATACAACTACAACTTGTATTTTGATTTTAGAATATCACAACATTTTTAGATATAATTACAAATTATATTTGCACTACAACCTATTCCAAATTATTTCAATTTATTGGTTTCTTCAGTTAAGGGCTTGTTTTAAACACAAAGCTTTACTCCACCAAATTTCTTATTTTTGTTAAAATAATTTCATCTTCAATATTGAACTTTTTAAACTGAAGTTATATAGTAATAGCTTTTCAGGTAGACACTGATGCTTCATCCTTAACAAAAAGAATTTTCACAACTTTAATTTCAATTTTGTAAAATCAATACACAAAAATCAAACCACTCTTGCAATTAATATAACTGATTTTTTTCTTTGGAGAACTTGATGTCACCAATACAAAAACTATTAATAGTATACATATGTTTGCAAATGTCTTCTTTTGTAAATGAAGCCAGCACTTTAAGTCATTGTTTCATGTTTTATCTGTGCAGAGGAAAACTTAGAATTGAAAATGAGTTAATATAATTTAGAAAAAGGGTCACTGTTTAAATAAAATGGCTCATGGAGTGGTACTTGGAGCTTCTGCAGCTGCATATGTAAAGCATCATATTTGGAAGAACAAATCAACTTAAATTAACTACTAACTTTTGAAGTAAATGCTGATACTTATTTCAGAGATTTGTTTCTTTTGAATTTATGCACTGATATCACCGAGTTTCCTATTGTGGATGAAATGAACTTTCTCGAAAAATGGACATTTAGTATGTATTTTTTAAATTAAACATTCACATTTGTTCTTAGTTCACTGATGCAGAAAGCAGTTATGAAAAATAAAATATTTTTATATTTATAAAAGCCCAATACATGCACAAAACACTTTAACAGAAATTTTCAGACTACTCTCTATTTAGTCCATCACACTGATTCTCAGACTTCTGCACAAATTTCTTGTACACTTAATGATCCCCATTTTCCTCCATTGCCTGAAACTGGAAGACTGATCCTCTCATGAACCAAAGGGTGGTGGAGGGAAGTTGACAGTAGATGTGATAAGCCCTGGCAGGGAGAGTATTTTATCACTGACATTGTTTAGAATTTCTGGAGCATAACGAGAATAGAAAGAAGAAAACAGACCGATTTTTAGTCAGTTCTTTTATTGTTTTAAAATGTCTATGAGCAATGAACCCCATTATTGTCTGCACTATGGACAGTCTGCTCCTCCCTCCATCTGGATAGCGTTTTGTGATGGTTTGCTGCATTTTGCAGGTTCGGGTACTAAGCCTGGCACAGGTGGATGTTGCAACTGGTAGCGAGCAGGGGCAAAAGACTTCTCCTACATTACTAGAGGTAAGAAAGAATTAGGGTTCCATGGCTGCTGCTATTGAAAAACTCTGCAAACTGTATTTAGGACAAAGTTGTTTGTTAAGGCATATTGGAAAAAGGATGAATGAAGAGAGCTGAATTTTTGCTGGTCTGGTGCCTTTCAGATTTAACCAAGTGAAAACTCTGTTCATTACATATGACTCTCATGGTTTCTAGAATGGGTCATGGCAGAGGTGGGAAATACAAAGTAGACATAGGCAAAACCCTTCTAGGTTTGTAATACAACTATTAAGATGATTACTTTTTAAACAAATGAAAAATTCATGAAAAACATAAACAAGACAAGATCCTGGGAACACATTTGGATTTTAAAAAATTGAGAATTCTTGAACATGCTCATAAAGATATGATATTTGCTCTCAGTATGACTCTATAAAACAGCAAGCGGACAGAGTTACCAGTAGGAATAAGAACAACTATTTTTCAGAAAACTAGTCATAATCAACTAGTACTGATTCTACTCCCCTACACTCAACAAATGGACATAAGACTTAGCAATTGGCCTTCCCTAAGCTCTACTACAGCCAGCAAACTCTGGACTGACAAAATATAACCCACCAATCACTTTCCCTTGTTCAACTTGGGGGCTGCTGCCTTTACAAGCCTTACCTTTGCCTTTGGTCAGAGACAGTTTTCTCAAAGGCTACTCTCATCATCTATCTTTGCTTTAGCTAAATTTTTCTGAGTTATTCTTTTTCAATTAACCTGAAGGCACCATTCACTCTTTCCACCCACCCTCTCTGCCTTGGATCATATTTTCCTGCCTTGATTGGTAATAAAATTAGATTAATTCTCACTATGCCTGGGAAATTTTTGTTTCTCTTTTATTTTTTTTCAAGACATAAATCAAAACTGTTCTAGAAAAACCAGAACCCATGGTCACCTTAGAATTGGCAACACAAGTCCTTGAACTGAGTCCATCTTCCATTTAAATGATATCTGACAATGTCAGACACATTCTCATTTGATGAAGATTTTAGAAGACAATTGGTGCCCTTAAAAAATCACATAGCAGGGGAATGCAATGATGTTTAATGGAGTTGAAGTATTTTATTTATTTATTTTACTTTTCTGAGTGAGACTAACTATAAAAAGACAAGTGTCTCGCTTATGTTGGAGTAAAATCAGAACAAAAGTTTTATAAGAAACATTGATTTCAACAATTTGGTTTATTTCTTCTCACCAAGTCCCTTTGTATAAATTGTTTAAATCTTAGATTCCACGTGAATTTTAATTTACGTATCTTCCTGACTTCAATTTTAGTCCAGTAACTCTCCCTTAGTCAATTAGTAGAGGGAATAAAGCTTCAGTGTTTATTCAGCTGCTCAAGGGATTCTCTCTCTATGTTCTCTAATAGCAAGTACATCTCCATTAAGTATTTATTTCTGGCATGAGGGAGACAAAATCTATATAGATTCTAAAAGGCAAGTTATAGCCAGAATCAAATGAATGAAATACCAGTGTTGAAAGGTACAAACATCAAGTATAAGCCTTTAAGGTAATAGAACCCCAAGTAGCAGAATGTAAACAAGCTTTTAGGCCAATGTCAGCAAAAATCTTCTTAATGATGATGAATTCTTAATGGTGTTGAGTGTATGACATTCTCTCCAGGGAAGAAATGAAAGTTATCATTTACAAACTGTAGCTTAACTGGATAAACCACTAGACAGCATATTTTGGCTAATAATTTGCACTGGCAAGTGAGATGAGATAGTCTCAAATTAAGAATGAAAAATAAATTTATGACACTTTTTTATGCTATAACTTCACATATAAAATTAAATTGTCATTTGCTTTTCTGGCTGATAATAAAAACATCTAATTAAAATTACTTCTTCTGGCATAATTGAATGAAAAACTAAGGCAATTTGATCTTTTTGGGGAGTACCTGCCTTTAGCTTTGTTACCCTAAATGTTTTGACTTATTTCACCACTGTTAGTTTTCACATTCTCAGATAAGGAAATGCCAAATGCCAAAACCACCACATTTGCCAGAAAGGGACCTGAAAGTCTTGATCCAAGTCAATTAAAAATGTACACATGCCAATCATTAATATTTTCAGTTACACGAAAAGTAGTGCATCCTACCAATTATTTGTCAATACAGAGAAAAATGAATAAATTATATCAAGATTTCCAGCAGTTTGTTGACATTAGCAAAAGCTCTCTAATTGTGTTCTTTGACTATAAAGAATAAGAACTTTTCAGGGTCGTATTATAAAATGAGGTTTTTTTCTTTTTTTCTGGGAAAAACCTTTTTTGAGAATCAAGATGAGTTAGGCAGGAACAGAGAAATACACAATTTTACAGAATTCTATTATTCCTTTGACATATGGGGGAAAATATACCAGGAATGGTTTTGTGCAAAATATAGAATATAAGCATCACAATATTTTGCTTTGAAAAATATCTTTGTTTATCTTGAGACCAATATTCCCAAGAAATATGCATGCCAAATATGCTGCCAGAGTTCTTCCCTTCACACAGATGTCTGCTAAGATGTGGAAAAAGGAAACAAACAAGCAAACAAAACCAGAAAGCATATGGGCCTCACTTTTATTTTCTAAGATAGTTTATCAAACAAGAGTTTACCTTAATTTTAGTAGGGAAGACTAAGTCGTAAGCCCTTTTTAAAAATTTAACCAGCTATGAAACATTATTCCAACTTTGTGTGTAGCCTCTTGTGAAAGGGTTTTAGTAAATGTATGCAGAAGATGGTTGGGTAAAAACATGTTTTATCAAATGTGTTTTATAAAAACAGTTAAAATCAATAACAGAATTAACTATTCATTCTTAATCTGAACATGCTCCTAGAAATTGACAATTTTTAACCAAAACCAAAACAAAAACCTTAAAGTGAGATCCACTAGGGAATCACATCATGTTGATGAAGTCTTATCACATATCTGCAACTGTCTTCCATTTTCCTCTGCATTCTTTAGATTTACAAGCAAAACAAAATTATGCTGAACACAAAAGAAAATATTAATGTGAAATAAGCTTTCATTGAAATAGTAACTCTTATGTAAATATAGAATTGATTGAAAACTGACAGATAAGTGGCCAATGGTATGATTTCATAATCTTTATTTATTAGACATGAATTTAAACATTCCACCAATATACACCAGTAAGATACTATGTAATAATAAAGGTGATCACATTGAAGTAGATTGTAACAATTATAAATTATATAACAGCATATATATATTTATATACACACATGCAGTTCTGTTACATAAACATTCATTTAAGACTGCATTTTTGTGTAAAGCATTGGAACTCTCTGCTGAGAATTTCCATCCATGGTCAAACTTCCTATTTGATGCAATCAGTTTAATACATTCCCTTGATCACACAAAATATTCTTCACCTGTTTTTTTGTTAAATATAGTGTCCATAGGCTTCCATAATTTAGGATTTGTGACATATACAATTTTAGAATGTGTTGTGGCCTTTTTTCCCCACTGCCAACTCTGGTAGCACCATATGTGAACTAAAGATAGATGGTGCTTCAGCTGCAATCATGATGATCATTAAAATCATACTCAGGATCCATACAGGAAACATACTAACTTTCTATTAATTTGTATTTTTAGGGTGGAAAGCCTGGTAGGTGCCCACAGTGTGGGTGAAGAAAGATTTCTCATGCAGAAATTAAGATATAATAGTAAAAAAGTTTATTTTATCCTATAGAAGGACAGAGAGAATGAAAGAGACAGAAAGGGGGAGAGTGGGGTGGGGGAGAACAGGGAGATGGCGTGGCATCCCAAAGAAAGAGAAGGGGATCCCAGCAGCGAGGCTCACTGATTTTAAGGGGGATGAAGAGAAAAAAAATAGTGATGGCTGTCAGTGGATAACAAAAGTGGTGGCAGGTAGATAACAAAAACTGCAAGGATGTCAAAGTCCAAAAGTTGGTTTCTTGCCTTTCCTTGGAGAAGGGATTATCACAGAAGATGTGACTCTGTCCTCGAGATATGGTTGAGGCTTGGAGCTTGTTCTTCTGCTGTTTACTCAGGAACTCTGTAAAAGCAGATGCTCAGAAAACCAATTTTGACAGAGAGAGATTTACATCTCTTTTCCATCCATCCAGCTCTTTTCAGGAGTTGTGCAAAACAGAACTCTTGCGGCATGCCTGTTAGTGAAAGAACTCATAGGATTGAGTTCAGTATCTGTACAGAGACAGTGAAACATGAACTAGAACCCATTACATTGTCTGGAATGTGTACATTTTAAGAATTCATCCATATCCAAAGTATCAGCAGTTCTCAAAGGTCAGTTCTGACATAAACGTAAGATATATTTAGATCAGTCTATGAGGCAGGTAATATGCTCTGCTATACCTTAATTTCTTTGCACATTCAAAGCCTACAACAGGCAGAGCAGGATTTTCTTAAGCTTCACTTTATGCTTAGCTTTCCCACGCAGTAGCATTAAGGTGAAACTCCCAAAAGATAACAGCAAACTAAGATGAGCTCATCTAAATGCAACCCAGTCATTCAGGTTTAGATAATAGCCACTGCCAAGATAATTTATGGTTTTCAACATTTGTTAGCATTGGTAGCATACCAGGCCCTAGCAACTGTATTAAGCCATGAGCCGACACAAGAGCAAAGTAATTTGCACAGGCTGAAAAAGAAGAGTCACAAAGAACTTTAATAATGGAAGTTTTATTTGAACTTTGCCATCACCCTAGTTTACAGAAGTTAATTTCTACCCTCCATTTCAAAAGACAAAGATTAATTGACCCTCCTTATCTGAGTGTTCTTCGATTAAAAATGTGCTTTTCTCACCTATATCTTCCGTCATAGATGGTGGTCGCTCAATACAGAGACATGCCCTGAACCAACGCTTCCATTTTTCAGAAGAGCAATATGTGGCTACAGGTTACTGCATTTGTAAAGCTATTACTTTTACTGTCAGCATGAGTGCAGCCCCAAGATGTCTCATTAGATGGAATAAATGGAAGTAAACAAACACAAGGTCTGACCAGAATCTCCCCACCAACAAAAATATCTGTTGCAATGTCAAAAATAAATAAAAACTTCTGTTATCAGACATTTTAAAAGGAACTGGAGAATGGGAGTTAACCCTTAATAGTACCTCTAAGAAATACATTGCTGGATGCAATGAGAAGAAAAGCAACAAGATCAAGTGTTACTCTGAAAACCAGAAAATGAGGAGTTCTTCTAGGATATGGTACATGACAACACAAAAGTATTGAAGAAAAAGGGCTATTTAAAGATGTGAACACAAACCAAAAATTCCCCATCTAAAAAAAGTGATTGATGGATTTAGAAAGCTCATTAAATATATCTTTTGCCTGTGTGACAGGTTCACTTAAATTCTAATTCTTAATAAAGCATACATGAAAGCTTGAATCGAGCCAACACTAAAGTTTTGGCTTGTGCTGTCATTTATAATTAGGATTATAAATGGTTTGATTTAAGTTTCTGGTTTGATTTCTTATTGAAGAATGGTTAAATCTCTTAAAATATGCAGTCAAAGAGAATGATTAATTTGTACAAAATATTTAATGAATGAAAACTGGCCAAG
Organism: Lemur catta; assembly: GCF_020740605.2. Taxonomy (NCBI): domain Eukaryota; kingdom Metazoa; phylum Chordata; class Mammalia; order Primates; family Lemuridae; genus Lemur; species Lemur catta. Next base: position 40,551,902 of record NC_059133.1, on the reverse strand, counting down.
AAGCCCTATCTTAAGCTTATTCTGATCATTAGCACTAATTTCTACTTACTTTTAGGAACATGCTAGTAATGAGCCAACAATTAGTTCTGTCTTACAAAGATCATATATTTTTACTTTTTAGTATATTAGACACACAAGTAATTTTATTTGAAATCTACCTGTCCATCATTTAGCCTCTCATACTTTCGTCTTTAGTATTTTGAGAGAAAAAAATTATGTATAATTGTACCTGGAGATCAATACGTATTACGGGTTAAATTGTTTCTGCTCAAAAAGATATGTTGAAGTCCTAACTTTACAATGAGACCTTATTTGAAAATAGAATTGTTGCAGTGATAATTAGTTAAAATGAGATCATACTGGAGTAGGCTGGGGTTCTAATCTAATATTCCTGGTATCCATATAAAAATATGGCCATGTGAAGTGACAGAGAGAGAAAGAGAACACCATGTGATCAGGGAAGCTGAGACTGAATTATGCAGCTGCAAGCCAAAAGATGCCAAGATTTTCCAGTGATAGCAGAAGCTAAGAGAAAAATGTGGAACAGATTCTAGAGAATTCCATAGAACATGGTCTTGCCAACAGCTTGATTTTTAGACTTCTAGCCCCCAGAACTGTGAGACAATAAACACCGTGTGTGTGTGTGTGTGTGTGTGTCTGTGTGTGTGTGTGTGTGTGTGTGTCTGTGTGTGTGTCTAAGCCACTGAATTTGTGGTACTTTCTTATGGTAGCTGTGGGAAATGAGTACAATAAATTAGACAAAACAAAATTTTGTTTAATATAAGATTAACAAACCTAGATTTTCTTCATCTCTCTTCTTCCCTTAATTATGCCCCCAACATTTTCCTGTATAATGGGAATAAAGTGTTCCTAACTTCCCATAACCACCCCAACGGTGTAAGAGCTGAGCTATGTTTTATGCCTATAAGAAAGGTCTGTCTTTTCTTACTCTAAAACATGAAACTTAAGCCCAAAACAAAAACTTGAAAAAACTTTTAACATGGACTGAATATTTCACTAACTGGCAAATCACCATGAGGATAATACCTAAGTGCCATAAATGTGCTGAGTAGAAGGATCGAGGAAATAATCAATCCTTGTTACACAAGGTAAAATTTTAAAAGATTCAGGTGTGGTTCAGGAAAATAACTGAACTAAATAAATTATTATTAGAGTTAGACTTAGTGAGAACTAAAATTCCATTATAGATCACATACCTAGAGGAAAGCTAATATAAGGCAGTTGGATAAACAGACAAAGCTATAGAATGGGGTTCAATAAAAGAATGCAGTCATGTGAACTGAACTAACACAAAAATAGAGGCTAGAAAATGCTTTGAGTGAGTGAGTAAATTCTTTTGTATTACTTGCAAGACCAGAACTAGGTAGGAACACAGCACAGTGCTCAACCCTATTGCTGGCTAATTTGAGGTTTAGATTACTCTCACTTCTAAATCCTTCTTACTGTTGACATTAAAAATATTATAAGCCTAAATCTGTAAAAAGAAAACCATCAGTAGATTCAAGTAGCAGGAAACTAGACAGTTAGTTTAGGAAATTAAGAGAGCACTCATTACCTAGAGATTGACATTCCACTTTCAGTTAGTTTCTCACTTATGGACCACCAAGCCAGTCTTAGTCTTGCTAAGGATAGATTTTTACCAGGGCCGGAATATCTGAAAGTCCAAATACCGAGGTAGTTTATTATCATTATACTCTACTTACTGTGACACCATATATCAATTCCCTCTCCTATCTTTTTACCTAGGTCCTCAATTTCTCTAACTCTATTCTTTGTGTCACAGTTAAATTCGACTTTCCATCTTGTGTTTCTTAAAATCCTGCTAGTACCATTATCTCAATTAAAACACAATTGTGTGCTGAATCTGTGCCAAACACTTTAGTAGGTACTTTGTAAAGCATGATTTCCAAATTTTTGACAATGTTAAAGACTCCTTTATATCTTTACAGATATCTCTGTTCTCTGAAATTTTATTTGATTTCCTGATTTTTGACTCTTTTGATGCCCTTACAGTCTCCAACTTTTACCACTTCCTTTGTGTGGTAGTTCCCTTACTTGCCATCTTGCCTTTGTCTTCTTGCCTCTGTCAGGAGCCTCATTCAAAGTAGTCTTTCCTTATAATCAGTGAATAATTGCTTGGGGAAGATTTTAGAGTCTAATTAAATTTGACATTAATTACTTTCTAGCTCCATGAGTTGCTATAAATGAAAGTACGTACCTCATGGAATTAAAGGAGCTCGGGGAATTTCAAACCAAAATATGACTCCTTGATATAAAGAATATTTTGAATTAAAGGCTCTTAGAGATTAACAGGCCCTTGGAAGAGGCTTGCCCTCTATCTGCATAAAACGATCAAAAGAACAATTGACTTCTCTCCCTCTCCCTGTCATCTCAGTATATTGTAGGAAAGAAGATCAAGAATGTGACTAGACCTGGCCCAGATCATTTTAAACATAATACTTACCTCTCAGGTTAATTTGTAAGTCAGTTTTTTTCCCCCACCCATTCATCCTCCCTAGCAACTGTTTATTGTCCCTAAACAGAATGACCTATATTCCTCATCTTCCCCTCTCCCCTCTAAAAGCTGTGTATAAAAAGTCCAAACTTCACTGGGATACTGAATAATCACTCTGTGATTCTCCCCATGTGCATGGTAAGTAAATCTTTCCCTGATTACTTGTGAGTTGATGTTTCAGTGAACTTTTGAGGAAAAGGGCAAGTTTCCCCTCACCCCTATAGAATAATTGAGACTTTTTAGGATGAAAAGTGATTCAAACCCTGATAATCAAATCATGGTCTTTTCTACAGAGTGCGACATCATATAGTATAGAGTCAAAATAATAAGACTTAAGAGCAGACCTAATATTAAATACTAGAATATGTCCTAAAATGAAATATGAGATAGTCTGTAGAACATATAACTTCCAAGGCCCATTTGGAATGAATTGAATGAGAAACTTTTGGAGTAAGGACTTTAATTTTAATATTATTACTAGTGATTCTTATTCAAGTTAAAGTTTAAGAACCACAGTTCTTAGTTCTAGGTATAAGAAATATTTTGATATTTATATGAAAATAAATTGCTATTTTGATTTGTATTGTGATCTTATAGAAAGTCACTCTACCTCTAAATGGATGTGACTTGAAAGGCAAAACATTAAAAATAAAGCAGCAAAATAACTACAAAAACATGAAAGAAAGACTTGATTAATATCCTATATGCCAACAGACACTATATTTTAAAGTAAAAGTATCTTTTTATGTATATACATTATAAAAATTATAATCTTATAAAAACTGAAAGATATAAACAAGCATAAGCAAAAATATGCAAATTGAAAATATATCTGCATTTATTTATATGGATACAGATATGTGTCTGATATATCTCAGTTTATTTATTTTCTTTGATCACAAAAGTTTACCAATGTTAATATATGTTTATTTTAGAGGTGCGAAACTATTACTCACATTATTTGGCAAGTATATGTCCATGATTTTGCTTTAGGCAAATCTGTACTTATTATAGTAGTCTGTTTTTAAATTATTTCATCTAAGTAGTATAGGATTTACTAACAATTTTTATGGAAAAAAGTGTGAATTTTTCACTTCCACATGTGAAATATGTGGATGATAATCATAACACTGACCTCATAAGGTTATTCAGAGAATCAAGTTAATTAATAGATGTATTTGGAACAATGCCTGAAAGAGTAATCTCTAATTGTTAGCTATTATTGTTTCTATTATTATCAGTATTATTATTATTTTGGGGCATATTGCGATTTCAATCCATTCCCACAGAATGAATAATCTGACTAAATATAAATCAATTTAATTACTTAATTTTGCTTCAAAGTGAGTAAAGAACATTTTTCAGTATAAAAATATTGAATCCCAACTTTTGTAACTGAAGGAGCTCAGTAAATTTCACCTCAAAATATGACTCCTGGTATAAAAAGTGTTTTGACTTAAAATCCCTTCAAGATCAACAGACATTAGACTTAATAAATACTGTGGAGCTCTCCCATCAGAGAGGATGGTACAGGGAAGACAGATAAATAACAAAAAAAAAAAGAAATCACAAGGAAAAAATGGGCATAAAATTTACAGAAGAAGCAAAATTAATTGTTATTATAGACCAAAAAATATATCTCATTTATAAATAGAGGAATTAAGATTAGTTCAACTATAAGATAATTGTATTTATAGGACTCTAAAATTTAGTTGAATTACAGTATTGCCTAAATGAATCCTTTTTAAGGATTCACCAATAACTAACTACACATATGAAAAGAGGTATATAGAATACCCTAGAGTAGGTACTTACGGAGGATCAAGGGCATTGAAAATAGGATGGGAGGGAAGGGGAAAATGTAATTTAAAAAGGAGCTTTCTCTAGACTAATCATCAGAGAAGGATAAATACCCCATTATAAGAAATTATTGAGGTCCTTAAACAGAAAAATAAAATTGTAAACAATATTGAGAATTGACTCCAGATCTACTGAAGTAGAATTTCCATAGGAATCTTTGATTTATATTTGAACAATTATTCTAGTACCATCACAGAAACAATCACAGCATTCTCAATTAAATAGTACACTTTCCTCACCACCCAATCTTGGTTTCTTACCACCATTTCCTATTAAACGGAACCAGGGAGAAACATTCATTAGTTTATATTAATATAACAAAATGACCGACAAATACATGAATAAATGGAACTAAAAAGACAAAACGTTCCTACAGAAAAATTTCAAGTAATATAGGTATATATTTCCTCCCCTAGGAAATGGGGCTTAACCCGTCATTCCCTCCTGCTTAAGTATGACTTGGTTATAGTTATTTACTTCCCAAGTAAAGAGTATGAAAAGGAAGAAAAAAAACTTTACAGTATAAAAGCCTAGCAGGTACTACTCTAACTGAGTGATCAAGGATAATATCACTATTATCACTAGTGATAAGCCATGTTGATAGCATGTACCCTCTGATTTGCCATGATAGAAAGGGCATTATATCTATGTGATATTCTTTGTAAAAATCAGTATAGCTATGAAACACCAGATAAACCCAAATAAACGACATTCTACAAAACACTTGACCCATATTCCTCAAAACTGTCAAGATGATGAAAAATGAGAAGAGACTGTATAACAGTCACAAATTAGAGGTGACTAAGGAGATTTGACTAAATGCAGCATGGTTTCCTGGATTGGATCCCAGAACAGAAAAGGAAATTCATGGAAAAAGTAGTGAATTGCGCATAAAGTATTTAGTTGAGTTAGTAACATTGTAGCAATGTTAATTTCTTAGTTTTGATAAATGTACCATGGTAATGTAAGATATTAGCATTAGGAGGAGTTGGACGGAGGTACACAGAAACTTTCTGTACCATCTTTGCAACTTTTCTATGAAGCTAAAATTATTTTTTAAAAGACAAGTTTATTAGGAAAAAAAACTTGAACAAAGTCAAAGGACACACACACACACAGAGAAATTTTCTCATTTTTTATTAGAGTAAACTTTAGTCACTATCAAAGAAAAATAACAATGGACAGAGTTAAACAAGCAAGGAAGACCTTATACCAGACTATTGCAATAGAGGGTGGAGATTGAAATTAATTCCTTCAATAATTATTTGAAAAGGCTAGAGAGGTTTTAATCATTGGAGTGAGGTAGTAAAAAAAAAGTACTGGAGGACATCATGGAGAGGTTGAGGTCATCTGTGTTTGCTCATTGGCATCCATTGAAGTTAGGCTTCTATCCTCACACAGAGACTGAGAGATAAGGGGCACTATCTTTCTAAATGATTGCATTTCCAAGAGATGGCTTCCAGGTCCTTGAGAAGACATGCCTAAATTGTCAGACTGACAAGAGGCTGGAAGAACATTTATATCTTAAGAGGAACAGAGAAATAATTTGAAACTACAAGTTTTCTAAAGGGAATGCTCCAACAAAAGGAAAATCAGAGAATCATTAAGCACATTTAAATCATTTACAGGATAAAGAGTTAAAATAAAATAGTTACATTTTTATAGACCAAGAAACATAAGTTGGAAAATAAAATTTAAATGATACTTATGGAAGACAGCCATTTAACTTTTTAAAAATAAGAATATTTTAGAATCCATAGATAAACTATTAGAATAAGTAAATTTAACAGGGCTCCTAGAGCAAAGTCATTATACAAGAATCATTTATATTTCTATATGCCAGCAAGAATCACCTAGAAAATTAAATGTAAAATACATCATAAAAAAACAGACATCTAAGTAAAATTCATACTGATCTTAAACCAAGGAATTTAAAACTTGTAAAGTATGTCTTCTGTTGAATTTCCTGAAACCTAGTAGGCATCTCCTTGCACTAACCTCAATGAGAGACCACTATTTTTGAGAATATATAATTTATCTTTGGAAACTGTCAGACCTTGACTTTTCTACATTTTCAACTTCAATTTATTCTCTTAATAGCATTTTCAAGCAATCAGTTATCTAGATGTGTGTAGCAATATTAACTACTATGAACTGAGTGAGCAAATCTTTGCCTCTCTACATTACATATCAGGTGTCTGAATTCCAGAAGCAAGAATTCAGCTTCAAATAACCTAAATGAAATGTTGACTAGAAAAATGAATTTTGCTACGGTTGTACATTTCTTGTTCGTTTTTGTCCATAATATTTATTGCATCTTCAAATGATCTCAGAAAGAAGGAGAATAGAAACTGGTAGGTACAGCATGATGAACTTGATCAAGTATTAGGCAAATCATTACCACATAAAAACACAATTCTAACAATTTTATTGAATTACTCCCCATAATATTTATCAAAAATTCACAATTATAGTGATTTTCCATTCTGGGTGGATCGAAGCTTAGTGGAAAATTTAAAATTAAAGAGAGAAATATACTCTACAACTACTCACTGTCCAAGTAGGACAAAATATTCAAACCATTTTTGAGCTGGGATGCAACACTAGAGAGTCCTGAAATATACCTTTTTAAACTTAAGTAATCCCTATCCTCCAATGGTACTTTCCCTTAACTAGGCTAATTTATATTGGACCATTAATTTAAATATTCTATTCCAAGTTATATAATACTCTTTATATTTACAGCATGCAATTTTGAGAGATCATTGAAAATATTTGATTCAATAGCATAAACTTCTTTCTGAATATTTCATTAGTAAGTAGAGAAGCAGATGTACAGCAAAGAAGACCAAGTACACTGCTATTGTAAGTATTGATCTTAGGGCTCACATTCACTAAAATTTCACTTTATGATCCCTGTCTAGTGTCTTATGATTATAAATAATGTAGCTGCTTACCATTCTTCAATAGAGTCTCCAAATATTCCTTACCTTCCAATTCTCAAACCCAGTCACCAGTCACTTTCTCAAACCCAGTCACTTTCTGTTATCGTCTTATTTTGTCTTTCTTTTTTATGGAATGATCATAAAATTCAAAAAGCAACCATATAAACACTAAAAAAGCAAAAATCCTCTCCTACTTAGCGTTACTTTCTCTTCTCACTAACAACATTCATGAGAGATATATCACTTAATTAGGAAGTTTTCTCAGACAGCTAGAATAATTAAAGACAGTTTAATCTTTCTTTACTTATCCATGTGGTTTGTTTTAACTGATCACTCAATGCACTTTCTAAAGAAAATAGATTTGTAAAATTATGCATGCATATACAGTATAGATAAATATGTGTATGTATATATGTATACATCTGCATGCATGTGTAAATTTGCATATATGTGTGTATGCATTAATATATATCTCACAGCATGTGTCTTTGCTCATTCACTTGCTTTTAATCTTTTGTTTAAGTTTGACTTTTCCAAAAACATAAAACGAGCTTTTGCCTTTTTTGCCCAATCTCAGATTTTTAACCATTCATGTGGTCAGGGATAGCTTTGGATTAATTTTATTGTATTATTTAATATTTAGTATATTTTTCCTTTTATTTCCATATTTATGTGAAATTAATCATAATTTAATTGATCATTTTTAAATCTTGAGAAATATTTTTTATTCTAATAATGGTTAGCTTTAAACTTTTAACAACATATATCTGTAATTATGTAATCTTCTCCCCAAAATGTTATACTAGGTTTACATACTTACTCACAATATGCTTCTTAGAAAGAAATAAAGCTTATTTTTACATAAATGTACCCCCTTCAACAATACTCTGCTGGTTTCTATTTGGCGACTGCCTGTTAGGTGATGTCACTATGTAAAATATATTTAGAAGGTATCAATAGCAATATTCCTAACACCACAAATTGCTTTCTATATCAAATAAGCATAGATAGGAAGTCACAATTTTCTCTAATTAAAAAAGAGAACAGTTTACACATTTTTATAAAGCTATAAACTTGATCTTGAACATACAACCTTCAATAGATTCTTAAACTTCAAAGCTATTTCAAATTTGCTAGAATATCATCTTGCATGTGAGTAATATGAACACTTATAAGATGATAGTATCCCCTAAATTTTATGGACACTCCCTAGCATTTTCATTGGGATTTGAAAATGGCATCTCAAGGTCACATGAAAGTTAATTTATCTCACATTCTCTGTCAAATACTTCTATTTTATCCTTGGCCTTTTTTGAATGCATCTTGGAACCCGAAGAACAGTAGTCTTTTATAAAAGTCAGTCTTCCTGCATAATGTCTAATGGTTAGATTTATCCCTGAGGAAGGATGTAAATTCATTGCAAATGGTACTTTAATGGAGCCTAGCTTTTTTGTCATGCAAAAAGATCCAAATGGATGTGGCAGCCAGCAGCAATTCCTATGGGAAGCAGTGCAACATGAAGCAAGTGATCTTGTCAGAAATAAGTAAATAAATACCTTTAGCTTTCCCATTTTAACAATTTTATCCCATCAAAAAAAAATGTACAGCATGATTTACATGTTGTTGATAATCTTTTTTAAGGAAAGAGTCCAAGTGTTAGAGCTTGTTTGCACTCATTGTAATAGATCTGATCTGACAGATATTTTATTCATGATATGCTGGAGAAAAAAGTAGCTCCTACAAGGTTGCAAAATATTTATCAATGAATATACATTCATTTACTTTAAATAGATAGCCTCCTTTCATTGTTATGTTTGGGGGTGCCTCTTTTAAAGCAATGTTATGTATGTTATTTATGTACAGTTTCTTCTTATAGATTTGATCACACGTTATAATAGTAAAACCCATAGCTCTGAGTGAATTGATAAGAGCTGTGAAGTGAAGAAGGAAGAAGAAGAAGAAGGAGAAGAAGAAGGAGAAGAAAAAGAAGACGACCACACCTGTAATCCTAGCACTCTGGGAGACGGAGGCAGATAGATCACTTGAGCTCAGGAGTTTGAGACCAGCCTGAGCAAGAGTGAGACCCTGTTTCTACTAAAAAAAAAAAAAAAAATAGAAAGAAATTAGCTGGACAACTAAAAATATGTAGAAAAAATTAGCCAGGCATGGTGGCACATGCCTGTAGTCCCAGCTACTCGGGAGGCTGAGGCAGAAGGATTGCTTGAGCCCAGGAGTTTGAGGTTGCTGTGAGCTAGTCTGTCACCAAGGCACTCTATTCTGGGCAACAGAGTGAGACTTTGTCTCAAGAAAAAAAAAAAAAAAAAAAACCAGACAGAAAAATACTCATTCCCAGGCATCACAACTAAGAATGTCGGATAGCCCCTTCATAAGGAATTGTTTAAAAATTAAGCACCTCTTCCTTTACTAAATTAAAATGGGTAGTGAGTTTGTTGTATTTTCATGGTAATTACTTGAAATTATTTGGAAATAACCAGCCAACAAATATACCAATCTACTTAATCTAATACTGTATTACTAAAGGAATGGTTTTCTGCAACTGTTTCCATAGACAATAGTATAGAGAAAGTCTGGGACTTTATAATATAACCTATAACCTTTACAGAACTGATACTAATATCTTTCTTTAAAAAGCAGGACAGGTTCAGCTTCTCATGGATCCATGAAATATCCGATTGGAGTTAACATTCTCTTCAGGGGAGAGAAGCAATTTCCATGGGAAGTAACTGTTGTAAACTTAATGAGAGTCCGAATAGTTGCAATAGGAGATAACAGTGATTTTATATTGAAGTTAATCTTTTCAATGGAAGTTTCATTACAGAAATTTGCTATGCCATTCATTTATTTTATTTCTATTTGATTGTGAGGTATATCCATATAGAAAAGCACATAAAATATGTATATATATATATATATAATTACAGAATAATTATAACATGAACATCTGTGTACTGCCACACAGGTCAATAAATGGAACATAGTTAATAGCTCAGAAGTGTCCCTCCTACGAGCTCCTTCCTTGATACAAATCCCTTCCTCCTTCCAGAATTAACCAACATTATGACATTTATGATAACCCTCTTTGCTTCTTAAGAAAGATTTTCTTTCCCACATGAATTACTAAGTAATATAATTTAGATTTTTTAACATTTTAGTATTTATGTTATTGCACATAGTTGTGATTATTTCACCTTGGGAGCCACGTGAACTAGTTTTCAAGTTTCATATAACTCACTCACAGACAACAATAAAAAAATAATAAAATTTTCATTAAATTAGAAAGGATTGTTTTATCTTCAAAGTGTTTATTCTATGTTCGTAATAAAACACTTTGGCCCCAAGGGAAATTTTTTTTTTTTCCCCAGTGTGGCAGTCAGTGTGCTAAACAGAAAGGAAATGATAACAGAAGGAACCTTGGAACATTAGGAATTAAGAAATAACAATATAAGCAAAATTTTTTTTGCATGTTAACAAAATATTAAACACACATATTTATCAAATTCTAAGATCAATCCTTTATTTTCCTCTTAAATAGTGTAAAAAATGACTTTAGAAATTAATGATTTAGAAATTAGAACAATTAATCCTATTCTGTCTAATTGAAAGGGAATGATAGTTTTGATTTGCATTAAATTTCTTTTAAAATTATTTATGTAGAAAATAGCATTGTTATTTTTTATATAGTTAACGATCATTTACATTTATCCACATATTTATGCCATTTTAATTTCTTCTTGCAATGTAGACATATTATTTGGCTTACATTCTCTCAGCTTGTAAAAAATACTTCAGATTACCTTTAGTGAGCTTTTATGATGGCAAAATATTTCTGTATATATTTCAGAAAATGTCTTTATTTTGCTATTTATTCCTGAAAGATTACTTTTCCTGACATACAATTATAGCTTGGCAATTATTTTCTTTGATCATATAAAACTTAATTCCACTAATGTAATTCCACTGTCAGTGCAGCAGCCTGTATCAATCAGGATTATGCTTGAGAAACAAACCCCAAATATCAATTTGTTAATACATCAAAAGTTTATTTCATGAAGAGGGTCTCTTCTTATCAAGTTACCCAGGAACTGAGGTTAAAGGAGTTGTCCTCTTAACACATATTGTTACCTACATCATAGCAGTGGAAAAGAAAGGCAGTTAGTTGTACAATGGATCTTAAAGTTTCTACCAAAATGTGACATGTGTAACTTCTGCTCAGGTTTCATTGGCCAAACCAAGTCACTAGCCTATAATTAATTTAATGAGACAGTGATATACAATCCAATCATATGCAAAGAATGACAACATGAAGTATTAGCTAAACATCACTAGTAACTTCCATGCTACTTCTATTTAAAAGTTAGTCTCTCTTTTTATCTGATTGTTTTTAAAATACTCCAATTGTCTTGGATATTCTAGAATTTCACTAAAATATGCCTATGTCAATGTCTTTATCATCTGGACCAATATAAACCTAATTCATATCTTTAGGTTTTTGGAACACTGCAAATACAATGTCATACGAGATTACATACCTGCTTAAGAATTACCTTGTGATTATAATTTTTCTGTATATCCATCCCCTTCCTGCCCTTTGCTCAGTGGCATAGTTCTTTGCTTATAGAGTCTTAAGGGTAGAAGACAAAATGAAATTACCACTGTGTAGCCCCCCTACCTTGAATTGAAGTTCTTTCTGGTCCAAGATTTAGGTAGTCAGGGTCTCCTATATAATTTTCCACTTTAGATATTCCCTGGCCCTTAACTTCTTTCCTAAATACACTAGAAGTTCATCAGGCTAAAAAGTGTTAATGTTCTACTTTCCATTTAGATTCCCTGCTTTTATTTAAATTTTAGACTATTTATTTCTAACTCATCAACTTTTGAATGTTTTCAAGGAAATAACTAAAATTTCTAGAATACACATGTGTACACACACATACACATATATACATATATGTATGTATATATATGGGTTTTTTTTAGTTTTTTTTAAGAACAATTCAAGAAATTTTATTTTTATACATATATTTGTATATTAGAGGATTGGGTTAGTCCACAAAAAGCTGTCCTATCCTATTACTGTATTTAATCAATTATTTATTCATTAATGCTTTTTTCTTTTGTTCATTCATTGTATTTTCTTTTTTTTTTGCTTCTTAATTGCTGAGAATCAAGCAAAGATACAAAGTTTTGAGAAACAGAAAGGAATGAGAAGTGGGGAAGAAAAAAAAAAGAAGACAGAGAAAAGAATTCAGAGAAGAGAGAGAGGAAGAAAAAGGAAGGTAGGAAAGAGGAAAGGGAGGGAGGGAAGGGGGGAGGAGAAAAGGAGGAAGGGAGGGAGTAGGGAAGGGAGAGAATGGAAGAAGGAAAAAACAAGGAGAGAGGTAGAGAGAGAGAATCAATTAACATACCTGCAGTGAGTAGTAAATTTCTGTTGACTTCAGAACTCTGTACAATATGCAGGTGGGAAAATCAATTTTTCAATTTCTTTGGGAGGTTTCATTTTTTGTCAGTATCATTTCTGAAGATTCTTTCCATCAGTGCTCTCTGTATGATACTAGGATATATACTTTTCTCCTCTGGTGTTTGTAATTATATTTTATGAACCTATATATTAGCTTTTAGCTCTCTCATAATGGAATTGAGCATATTAAGCATAGTTTCTTCTCAGTCAACACACACAAATTATAGATAAAATTGTCTTCAGTTTTCTAATCAGCAGTTTACATCCATTTATATCGTTTTAAAAACTGGAATGAGGTGGAAAATAATGTATGCAAAATGTGTGGGGATTAGTTCTGTATGCTATAGTGAATTTCTACAGTTAACATATAGAACAATTATGAGAAAACATAAAATCCTTCAATATGTCTATTCCCTTCTTAAACATTTTTATTTTCCCTCCATTGCCTTAATATAAGACACTCTTTCACATATTATTCAGTTTCTTTAGTCCTCTGGATCTTGCTTGTTCTTATCTTGTTCCATCTGGCCCAAACTTGTGGCCAGAGTCACCCCAAAAGCAGTGGCAGGAAAATTCCTGCAAATGACTGCTCCAAACCAACCCAAGACAGGGGTGGTTGGGATTCCAAAGAGAGAAACACTAAATGCCAGGCTGATTAGTCCAAAGCATTCATTAGGGGAGCTTACATACAAAGGGCTTCATCATCCTCAAGACAGCAAGACAAGAGATATTCTACCCAGGTATGCCCTTAAAGAAGGGGGTCAGGTTATGGAGTTTATATGAGAATTTAAGGGACATGGCTCAGGATCAGGTCGAGTTTCTACATATTTAACAACACAGTTGATATTTCACTGTTTCAAGCAATGACCTAAACAATGTTACCCAAGCAGAGAAGAAATCAGGTAAGTCCCTCAACTCCTCAAGAGTAGAACTACAGGTTTACCTGCATTTGCCTATCTTTTACTTCACTCTCCCTCTCACCAAGGAGGAATTGTGCTGCTTCAGCAAAAGCTATCTCCTCCTGTGTGCTTGACAGACAATACATTCCAAGCACTTCAGAAATACACTATTATTAGTTATTTTTCTTTCCTTTTTCATTTAACCTTTCCTCTTAATGTATTCAACATTTGAAGGAAGAGAAACGGTGTCTCTTCCTTTCTTCTGTATGTCAAACTGATTGGGTTTTTCCTACCTAAGATGCTTTCAGTGAAGACTTTTAAACGATGTATTCAAACAGGGCATGGCCTCTTCCATTTTGGTTTTTCCACTCTGCTCCCACTTGCACAGTATCATAGCTTTAAATGAAGTCTCCACGAATAACAAATTTCATCACATTTCTCTCATTCCTCCTTTTTTCTCCTCTACTCCAGACCCAGTGGTCTTTCTGATGTCCCTGAACCTTTAATATATGAATAAGGCAAATGTTCCAATCACAGAGCTTTAAGCTTTGTCTGACTTCTACTATGAATGCTCTCTTCCCTGATATCTACATAGCTCACCACCTAACTTCATGCAAGAATCTTCTCAAATGTCATCTTTATAACTAATTTATCTAGAATATCTCAAAGGTCCAAATCCGTTAGACTGTAGTCTATCTCATGGCCCTGTTTTATTTTTCTCCTTTGGACTTTTCAATACTTGAAATTGTATTTTTTGCACCTGTTTATTTTAAACCATAAAAAACTTTTCTAGTGATAATAATAATATTTACTTTATAGGGTTATTGAGAAGATTAAATGAGTAACTATGTGAAAGTGGCTTTAAAGTAGTTCTTCCAAAATAGATGTTCTATGAATTTTAGCTAATTAGTATTATTTTTAAAAATGTTCTTCAACTATCACCGATTCCTAGAAGAATGACTAACAGTGCTCAGCAAATATTTTTTGAATTAATCGAATGATGACTCTCAAATCTGCACCTCCAACCTGAATCTACCCCCAAGCTCCATTTGAGTATATCAAACTGCCCAGAAGACTTCCTTTGGATCCCTAATAAGATTTCAACCTATGTGGCTAAAATAGAAAAACTGACTCTATGATTTTCTTAGTCTTTCTCATGATTTATGAGAACTTGAAGTCATCTTTGACCTTTTACTTATTCTCTATCCCACTTCATCAGCAAGTCCCATTAACTCAACCATCAAAGTGTATGCCCAACCCAACCTCTTTTCACTTCTTCCTCTGGCAGCTTCTCAGCTTCATATTTTACCGAGACTATAACAACCACATCACAACTTTCTCTTCTATTCTTTCCAAATAATACTTTTATCAAAGTGTTCTGCTGCCTAAAACCTGCTGATATCTTCCCAGTGCAATTAGAGGAAAATCAAACTCGTCATGGTTTACAATTTCTTACAGGATCTGGCCTACCTGCATCTCTGTTCCCATTTCTCTCCAATATTTCCTTCACTTTAGCCATACTGATTATTTTTTGCTGACTTGAGGATACAAGTGCATCCCCACGTCAAATTTGCTTCTCCTTCAACTTGGAGTCCTCTTTATCAAGATTTGTTCTTTATAGTACCACAGCCATGATTTATATGTAGCTATTTAAATTCAAATTGAGGTCAAAAATTAAAAATTCAGTTCCTAAGTTTCATTAGCCATATTTCACATACTCAAAAGGACCTGAAATACAGTTAGTCATCACAGAAATCCTACTGGGTAGTAGAGCTATACATTTTCCTGTTGTTGCCTTCTTATCCTCATGCAGATCCCAACTCAAAACGCCCTTTCTCAGTGAAAGTGACTTGATCATTCTAGCAGAGTAGGCAGGTCTCCAGTCATTGTGCCATTAGAGTATGTTGTTTTTTCATAACATGTATCTGACATTTTCTTTTATGTTTATTTGTGTACATTCTTAGTGATCTGTTTTTCCCCACTAGCGAGTAGACTTCCTAAGGCAAAAGTTTTGATATTTTTAACCATCTATCTCATAGTATATAGAAATATGCCTAGCATACAATAGAAAAACAGTAAATATTTATGGTTTATTCATTACCTGAATCAATCAGAATTTTCTGTACACTTTGAAACATGCTAAAAATTTTTCTATCTTAAGAATTTTACATCCTAGGCTACTCACTTTCTTTTCTACTTTCCTGAACTTTCTGCTCCCCACTGAGGCCAAGTTTATTAAAAAAAAAAAAAATATATATATATATATATATATATATATATGTCCACATCTCCCTTTAACTCCATAATCTGCCTTATTCTCACACTAAAGTTACTGACTTGCTAATCCTAGCCATGCACAAGATTTTGTTTTTACACCTATTTACACATGAATTCATAAATTCATTTCTCTAGCCCAGGACTTTTATGAACTGCAGAACTTGTACCCCGACTGCCTACTTGACATTTCCCCTTCTATGTGACAAAGGCACATTAAACTCTAAATATCAAAAACTGAAAATAATCATTTCTATCTTATTCGAATCCAGCCTTTCTCCAATATCTTCTATCTCAGTGACTGGCACAAATATCTATAATTCTAGACAAGCAGGAATCTTCCTTGAGACTCCTTTGCCCCTTTGTCCATATTCAAACTATTTCCAAGTTCCGTAAGTTATTTTAAACCTTTAACTCATATACAGAAAAGGGTACAGCTCATCAGTACCCAGCTCAGTAAATTATCATACAATGAGCAGCACTGGAAAAGCCCATCCACATCTCTTCCTAGCTATTATGCCTCCAACTTCAACAAAAATAAATGTGATCCTGATTTCTAACACCGTAAATTAGTTATGAGTGACTTTGAAGTTTATAAAATAGAAGCATATAGTATGTATTTGTTTATATCTCTTTTTCCTAGTCAACATGTTTGCAACATTCATTCCTAATTTTGCTTAAAGCAGTAATTCATTAATTTTTTGTTGCTGTAAAGTATTCCATTGTGTGAATACACAAAATTTAATTATCTATTCTTCGATGATTTTTCACTTGTTTCAAATTTTTTGTTATTAAATTAAGTCTAGTGTAAATATTTTTGTGGAAGTCTTTTGTTACACGTGTGTGTATATGTGTATGCCTGTATGTGTGTGTGTGTGTGTGTGTCTATGTGTAGGTGTATGTGATGAATTTATCTGAGTCTAATTCCTGGCTTGTAGTGAATGTATAGATTCAACTTAGGTAAATGATGACTAGTCTTATTGATTTTTTTAACCCTTTAATATTTTCAATGGACTTTTTCTTCATTTTACTTCTACAGCTTTTAGGTAAAAATGGCAAAACTACCTAAATTATTGCAGTAACCTCATCGCTGGTCTTCTGAGTCAACCTAGGTTTCTTTTCAATAATTGCCATGCCTTAATATCATCAATCTTTTGGGAAATGGAAATATGACCTTTGTACTTCTACCACTGCACATCTGAATATGCTGCGCCCTACTCTCCATTCTCTTACTTCCTCCTACACAACCACCACCACAACCATACCATTTGCCTAGTCAACCCTTGCTCTTCTTAAATAATGGCTTTTGCTTGTGTACACTTATAGCACAATGTACATAACACAGTTACAATTGTACACATACAGGTGTCCCTTGAAAGATACAGGTTTGAAGTGGAACTGGGTAGTTCCATTTATATGTGGATTTTTTTTCCACCTCTGTCACACCTGAGACAGCAAGACCAACCACTTCTCTTCCTCCTCCTCCTTGGACTACTGAATGTGCACCTGACAAGGATGAAGACCTTTATGATGATCCACCTCCATTTAATAAATAATAAATGTATTTTCTCATCCTTATGATTTTCTTAATAACTTTATTTTCTCTAGCTTACTTTATTATAGGAATATAGTATATAATACATATAACATACAAAATATGTGTTAATCAATGTTTTATGTCATTGGTAAGGCTTTCAGTCAACAGTTGGTTATTAGTAGTTAAGTTTGGGGGGAGTCAAAAGTTAGATGAGGATTTTTGACTGCTCAGGGGATCAGTGCCCCTGACCCCCCAAATGGGCAAAAGTCATCAGTATTACTGTGATTCTTTTATAAATGATTCTCTTTGCCACAAGATTGTAAGCTCTGTGATAACAGGGACTTTGTATTTCTCTCCCCTAAATTTGGATCCCTAATATCTAGAACTATGCCTAGGATATAGTAGGTGTTCAAAATAAATGGTTGTTGAATGAATGCACTCATGATTGAATGTGTGAATAACTGAATGCTATTTACCCTCCATGGAAAACTCTTCCTCTGCCCTCTTCCTACTGCCACTTTGCTTGGTTAATTACAATTCACCTTTCATAACTCAATTTGCCCAAATAATGTCCCTATAATCACTTTATAATATATTTCTATATCAAATCATCACATTGTACACCTTAAACGTATGCAGTTTTACCTCAATAAATCTGGAAGAAAGGACTTTGCTTCCCTCTCTTTTAAACAACTCATGATAGTTGGGTAATATAAGGGTTAAAAAACCTCCAAGAAGCTAATGATCAATAACTGTCAGTATTTTTATTGATTAACTATGTACAAAATACATGGTAAAGTATTTGAAGACCATGATATGAAATACATCCTCTGGCCATCAGAAATATTATTAAACTTGAAAGAGAAAAGGTAAGATTGACTCTGGTCTGATTTATACTATTTAAACCTAAAATGTTCCAACATTTATGATTGCTTTCAGAATTAAAAGTATTATAAATATATATTAAAATTATAGCATTTATAAATTAATAATGCCTCTATTTTCTAACAAAAGAATACAGAGTAGTTAACTTGCATTGGGACTTTTATTCTTAAAATATGTATTAGGGTAAACAGAAAATATAGTATAAAATGAAATTATATGTAAGTCAAATGGCTTGTTCTGAAGAAAAAATATAAAGTTATTATTGTTATTCAGTGTCATCAAATGAATCAAATGTTACCAACCATAAAAAAAATCCCTCCCAAAATAACACTATATTTTTAATCTGTTCATGAGTAAGTTTTAAATTATTCAGTAATATATTTTCTCAATACCCCCCAAAAGTACTATAAACTATTTCTATACATATAAGATATATGTTTATTTCTTTTAGAATCTTTAGCTTTATCTAAAATATATATTTTTACTCATCACATGAATTCAATTCAGGAAGCAAATTTAAGTGAATTTCTGTCCTTAGGACAATGTAGCTCTTGTTTTTTCATGATTTTCCAAAAGATGACTGTATACTGTACCTCATATTCTTTACAATATTGATCAGTGCAGAAAATTTATTTCCCTACTCTTGAGTATGAATAGAAATCATAGTTCTGTTTCTGTGATTATATTGAAACAATCACAAACCTGTAATATACCTAACAAACCACCCAACACATTTTAAACTTAGGTCTCCATAGGACTTTTAAATGAATGCAAATAAAATGCAGACGCCCTCTAACTTTGTATAACCTCATGCTCTCCTTGTTCACACATCGTGGTGAACATCAATGTTGGGAGTCAAATAGACAGAAATAATATTTTACAGTTCCCAAAAATAGAACTCTGAAATCTATGTTAAATATAATTTCTACTCATGTACATATGAATAGGTTCAGATCCAGCTCTGTGTCCAGATGTCCTGGCCAGGAATCTCTCCTGATCTCTAAAATGTTATCATAAAAGTTATATTTAGTTCTCTTCTTTATATAATTGGTCCAAACTCCAAAAATGTTATATATTTTATCAGTAGCTGGAAATTTGGTCTTTAAACATTCACTCAAAATTTTATGTTAATCTGTCCATTTGACAGGCTCTACCATGAGGTTTTTGTACAATCCTGGTGATATTTATCAAAATTAACATCAAACTCATAGATAATGTAAGACGAATATAATAGTTAAACTTACTAAGAGTAAGAAATAAAAGGCATGGTGAACTATTAATATATTAAAAAATCCATGTTTAGTTTGATATGTGAGAACCTGGACTCACAATGTTATAAAAAATCAGTCACAGCAGTAAATTCTACTGAAGCAGCAGAATGTGGAAAAGTAATATGATGATAAATAGCCAAAAACTATTTTAATTGTGTAACAAAATTGAGAATGTTGAGAACCACTGGTTTGTTGGAAGAGAGCTGAGTTAGAAAGTGACTAGTTGTATAGATGTGGTGTTGGGTTCCTCCTTTCTTTTCCTATCTGTAGAGAAACAAATTTTTATCAAGATGGGGGGAGAACCACAACAGTTGTGAGGTAAAGGAACCCTAAAACCTATCTACCTCATAAAATAACTTTTTATTTCTTATTCCTCTTTTCACTTTTCTAAATCAGTTGGGTTGTCATGTAGAGATACTTCGATGGGGATTCTCAGGAAAGACTGTTAGCCTTCTTGCCGAATAGTTTGGACAGAATAGGGATTAGCGTGGGCTCAGGTTTCTATCCAAAGCACATAGATCATGTGTGTGGGTGTGCTAGAGGGCTCAAGGTAACCATTCCAAACACCAGGATGCAGTGACTGTGGGTTGAATTAGTAAAAGAATTTGGGATATTTGCATTTCTGTGCTAAGCTGTTCTTTTGTATCGCAGGATGTCTAACGAGTAATGTTGAGCCCCTGAAAATCTTCAATCAGAGGCTGGATGCCTGGCTCTGACCTCAGGGAGTTGACATCTGGTGGGGCATACCTTTACCTGTAGGGCTGAGATTCTGTCCTTTCAGCAGAGAACTACTTTCTGAAAAAAATCAATATCCCATCCTTGAGGTTTTTAAAGAAGGAAAACTAGAAAATATCTTTATCCACTTTGAAAATAAATAATCATGTTGGATAAAAGCCCTGTGTGCCATGTCTTTTTTCTCATCTTTTAGCATCAATCTGCAGGCAAGGGAAAGAAAATACAAGGCAACAGTTTGCCCTTTTAACCTAGAGCTCCTCAGGATTTAATGTTAATATTTCCTTTCCAGAGGCCCCACGTCCATAATTTCTGAGGATGTCAGTTGTGAGAGCATATCTCTCTCAGAAAACAAAGAAAGGAGGCTCATAAGAAATAAATTAACACCTGTGACACTTCTCAGATTCCTTTTCTGTCCATCCATGGGAAGGAGAGAATGATGGAGCTGAACAGTGGATCTCACCACCAGGTGGCTGTGTGAAATACGGTGAAATGACTATTGGTTGGCTTTGGAGGCAGAGCTTCTACGTCCTTACTGTACATAAATTGCTGAACTTCTCGAGATTCAGAGTCCTCCTCTGAGATAACACCTGATCTGCTATTTCATATGGTGTGAGGATCAAAATGTGATGCATCACTTCATCTTCTTTCCAGTATTTTTCTTCCTAGCATGGGCCAAGTGTAACATGTGTTGAAATGTGTGGAGGAAGCCACAGGGAAGAGAATGTGAAGAAAAGCTGAGGAGTCCTCTCTCATCTTCTTTCTGATGCTTATTACACCCTGTCTTCTAAAAGACCCCGCACCTCATTACTCCACTCACCATGCTCACTGACTTTCTTGCAGCTGCCAGAGGCCACTCTACTCCTGACCTTTATTTTACATTCTTACTCACATTTTTTCCACACCAGCTGATGTCTCTATTTCCTCTGAATTCAGAGCCCTTTTTGCAATGGGTCCTTCCTAATCCTTCACTACTACTTTTTGCTGTATCCAAGGCTTTCTCATGTATTCCAACAACATCCTCTTTGCCACTGTATCCTCCATCCTCCCAGATGCTTTCTTTGTATCTCTTAACAACAGACATCTCTCTGTCACCAGATACCTGCTTGCCACTGGACCTTTATAGCAGCGGTGCCCGACCTTTTTGGCCCCAGGGACCAATTTCAAGGAAGGGAATTTTTTCATGAACCAGGGTCGGGGAATGGTTTCGGGATGATTCAAACGCATTACATTTATTGTGTAGTCAAACCTCTCTTCTAATGATAATCTGTATTCACAGCTGCTCCCAGTACTAGCATCACCACCCCAGCTCTACCTCAGATCATCAGGCATTGGATTCTCATAAGGAGTGCACAGCCTAAATCCCTTGCATGCGCAGTTTACAGTAGGATTCCTGCTCCTATGAGAATCTAATGCCTCTGCTGATCTGACAGGAGGCGGAGCTTATGCAGTGACGTAAGCACGGGGAGAGGCTATAAATACAGATGAAGCCACGGGGGGAAGATGGCCGAAGAGAAAAACTGCCAGCCAGAGTGTCTCTGAAAGAAAGGCAGATTTTGGAAGAAAGTGAAAAAAAATAAACAGGCAGACAAACATAGATTGGATGAGGGTCGGAAGGAAGGGTGCCTGAAACCACAGGAGACTCCATGGGAAGAAGTTGCAGAGGAGAACTGGAAGGAAAAAGGCCTCTGAGAGGCTTGGAGACCAGCAACAACGGTAAGTGGAACAGTTAAATTTCCCCTCCCTTGCGCCTGGGACTGCTGGTGGGCTCCTGAGCAGCTGGAGAGTCCTGACGACACCAGCCCAGAGACGGCTGCTGCCAGTGGGCGGGGAGCCTCTTGCGGACAGGGCACCAGGCTCCCCGCTCCCTCAGGGCGTCTCCTGGCCCGCCGACCCGAGCCGGTTGGCAGGCGCCATGTTGCTTCGTTCTCCCCTTCTGCTTCCCTACCCGCGGCTGCTGAGAGAGGCAATTGTCTCTCTCAGGACTTTATTCTCATTTCTTTCCCTAGGCACCCCTCTGCAACCACTGTCTTTTTCACTGTAGATACCACCACGCAGAGGTATCTGCAGAGAACGGGACCTTTCCTTTCCGGGCCCTCTAGCAGACTGAGGGGTACTCAGACTGCGAGCTCCCTACCTGCCAGCCCTCCCAGGTGCTGCTTCCCTGGTGAGTCCAGGAGAGCGGGGCAAATCCCGAGGCAAAGCGACATTGATTCAGCTTGGGCACCCCACCCCACTCTCTTGAGACCAGAATTCCTTCCCCTGGCAGGGTCAGGGATTGATTTCCAGGGCCTAGGGGACAGGCCTGCAGACTAGATCCCGTACACCCAGATCCCCATCGCATTCGGCGGAGACGCAGAAGGGATATTTGTGAAGGAGCCTACTGAGGTGTGTGTGCCTTCAGGGGCAGATAAGCGTGCTTGAGGGGCACCCTCCTCCCACAGGAGGGCCGTGCGCCCAGCTCAGGCTGTGATCCTGGGCAGGGACCCTCCAGGCCCACATCACAGCCAGGGGAGATCCACTGGCTTGAGGTCCTGCTGGCTGGCAGAGGCTAGGGAGAAATCACGGAATAGGGGAAGGTGGAAAAGGAGGGAGGCCTGCTCCAGACTGCAGGTCTCAGACAGCGCCAACCCACAGGCAGACTTTTTGGCTGAGAGGGGCCATTTTAGCCCCTCCCTGGCAGCTTTGCTCAGAAGCAGAGAACAGACCTTTGACCCCTTTTAACAGCACTTGTGGAGCTTGAGGGCAGGCTCACCCAACCCAGCCCCACCCAGCCTACTCCCCCACCTGTCCCCACTGAGGTGGAGAATAAGGACACACCTGAAAGTCCTAGAGCCCCACCCACCACCTGAGGCACTAGAGTGCCTCTCCAGAGGAAGGAGAGCTGGTTACAGGACCCAGAAACAACACTGCAGCCTGCTCCTTCCAGCAAGCCTCACCTACTGACAGGGAGGTCATTCTGCACACCCTTTTACTGCATCAACTGACTCATCATCATACAGGGTGTGGTGGAATCTCACCCACAAACAACACCTACTGGCTCAGAGACTAAACAGGGCATGTCATTATCCAAAGGAAAATCTAAAGAAAATCCAACACCCAGGATGTGGAATGAATTGCTCCCTCGATCAAGTAATACTATTTGGGTGATCCCGAGGGTACAATCAGATCCCCTCTGCTTGCTGAAGATGACCTGTAACTTTATCTTCTACTCTGTTGTTCTTTTTCCTTACCTGAGAAGTTCCTACCCTTACCAGTGTTGACAACACATCCATTGATGGATCACTCTACCCTTGGTAATTCATACACTGCACTGATAAGATGTGTCTGGAAACAGCATGTTATATTTACATCACAGGGAGACACATAAGGAGTCAGATTGAGGGCAGTGGGAAGCACATTGTTGGCTATTTGGGTAGGTCAGTCCTACTAGCCTGACTGCAGACATCAACATTTAGGCTAGCACTCCTCCTCCTATCCTGCTACTACTAGTGACACCCATTCTAGCTAAGCCAGACTCTTATATTTCACTCGTGAATCACAGATGGATTCTAAGCTTCTATGGACCCATTTTTACTTCAACAACAACAAAAAAGCACATTTTATTAACTAGTGCCATCAAACAGAGCAATGGGCTACTATCTATCAACTCTCATTTATGAAATGCCCAGAGACTGTATTCATCCAATGATACAATCAGGATGCTATGATTTGGTACAATCAAATGAAAAAAATACTATAATCCAGAGCAAATACCAACTACAGCATTATTGAAATAAAATTATAGCTCTTAGTAATCCCTGGGATGATGATAAATGTGACCCTTGCCAACAACATTCATCCTTTGCTGTAGGATGAATGTTTGTAACCCCTCAAAATTCATATGTTTAAATCTCATGCCACACTATGATGGTATTAGCAGGTAGGGTCTTTGATCAGTGATCAAGGTGAGAGTGATCAGGACCTTCATTAATGGGATTAGTTCCCTTATAAAGAGAAGCTGGAGAACACCCCTTTTGCCACTTGAGGACACAGTGAGAATTCATCAATCTGCAACCTAGAAGAGACTCCTCACTAGTATTTGACAATACTGGCACCCTGATGTCAGACTTTCTAGCCTGCATAACTCTGAGAAATACATTTCTTTTTTAAGTAAAAAAAAAAAAAAATACAGATGAAGTTTTGCTTGCTTGCCCACAGCTCACCTCCTGCTGTGCAGCCCAGCTCCTAACAGGCCACAGGCCACAGGCCAGTACCAGTCCATGGCGCAGGGTTTGGGGACTGCAGCCTTACAGGACTTTATTCTCATTTCTTTCCCTAGGCACCCCTCTGCAACCACTGCTTTTTTCACTGAAGATCTTACACTTTTAGAGAACCAATCTCTCAGGATGTTTTTCTTCCTCCTGCTCCCAGCTTGGCCCATCAGGGCTCTGTGCCAATCTCCATTATACCTGTAGTGGTTTCTATCAGTGATGAGGTACAGAAGCAACTGAAGCATCACTTTTCAAAGTGTCTCATCCATCACTGGTGGATCCTGGCCAACAGAATCCAAGCATCTCTGGCACTAATGTAACCTTGAAATAAATTAATAGAAGCATTATAGCCAAAGAACAAACAAGCTCTCAAAGCTCTCTGTATTTAAGGATCAAAGTGGTAAGAATATAAAATAGATTGATTTGAGATGCACAAATTTCCACTTTGAAAATGACCTGGTGAATGGTCTGCAGCATATCTTAGGAAGGAGTACAAAGGATAACCTATTAGTAGGCTCAGAAGGCTACCTCAGGAAGGTTCTATGGGAGACAAAACTGACTAAGTCAGTCATTCAGGGCATGATTTAGGGAATGCCACATCATTGTTGGAGGATATAAGTTTAATAAATAGAAATCAAATGTATTTCTATAAGATAGTAATAAAAATCAGAAATTGGAATTAAAATCGAAACCCCATGGATAAAAGCGTATGAAAATCTTAGGAATAAATCTGACAAAAATGTGCAAGACTTTTACACTGAAATCTACAAACATTGCTTAGATAAGTAAATGAATAAACAAACATGTAAATGGAGAAATATGCAATATCCATGGTTCAATATTGTTAAGATATTAATTCTCCCCAAATTGATGTATACATTCTATTCAATCTCAATAAAAATATAAAGTAAACATTTTGTAGAAATAGATATGTTGGTTTTAAAATTCACATGGAAATATGAAAGACCTATAAAAGCCAAAGCAATTGTTAAGAAGGACAAAGTTGGAGGAATAAAACTACCTGTTTTTAAGACTTAAAGCTATTGTAATCAGGATTGTTCTTGTTGACATATGTGCAAGTAGATCAATAGAACAGAATAGAGAGTCCAGAAATAGATTCACAGATATGTGGAGAACTGAATTTTGAAAAAGATGCAAAGGCAATTCTGTGAATAATGGATAGTCATTAGAAAAAATAGTGATGAAACAAATTGAAGATAAATGTTTTAAATATAGACACAATCCTTACTGCACACCATATGTAAAAATTAACTCAAGATGGACCATGCTTAAATATAAAACCCAATACTATAAACATTTTAGGAGAAAAATTAAGATTAACTCCTTGTGACTGAGACACAGATGATGATTTCTTAGTTATTACACCAAAAGCAGGACCTATGAAAGAATAAATAAATTGGACTTCATCGAAATGTATGTGTATTCTTTGAAAAGCATTATAAAGAGAATGAAGACATTTCACAAACTGGAAAATAAGTAGTTTGAAAGAAATGTATCTATGCTTGTATCCAGAATACATAAAGAATTCCCAACTGAATAAAAACCATACATCTCAACAAGAAATTAAACAACAGATTTGAGTAGACACCTCACGAAAGAAGATATACAGATACCAAATAAACATATGGTGGAGTTCATTTCCTCATCCTTTTATCAGGCTTGATTGTGTGGCTTAATTGTGTAGTTTTAAAAAAGGGCTTTTCCAAAATATGTACTTCTCCTTTAACTGGATCTCCAAATGAGAGCACATATGAAACAGGGCTGTAGACACTTAGTTTCATCAACATGTAACAAGAATGATAAATCTAATTTTGTTACCCACTGATATTTGTGGCATATTTATAACTCTGAAAATATGCCTAATACAAGGAGTCAGTATTTTAATTTTTAATTCAATGTTCATTTCCTCTAACATAGTGGTTCTCAATCAGGGATGATTATGTCCTCCAGGGGACAGCTGCGAATGTCTGTAGAGTTTTAGTTGCCATAAATGGCAAGGGTGGTACTATGATCTAGTTGGTAGAGGGTAGGGATGCAGCTAAACATCCTACAAAGCCCAGGGCCACCTCCCACAGCAAGAATTATCTGGCCTGAAATGTCAAAAGTGCTGAGGTTGAGAAATGCTGCTTTAGTGGATGCTGTTGGTGCCCCATCCAGACCCCCTTTACTGGCTGATGCATTGGCTGACAAAACCTCATAGCTGCTCCATTCTCCAGAAAATTGAGCCTAAATAAATTGGAGCCTCCTTCCAGGGAGGCCACACACCACTTTGGCCCATCCCACCTCAAGTATTGTCCAATAAAACTAACTAATATAGGAGTACAAATTATCTCCTTCTTTCCACATCTCAAATGGGAAGCAATCCTGTGGCCGTCAACCTTTATCTGACACTGCATTCCTGCTTCTTGCTTAGCTTTCTCTACTATCCCATTAGGCCTCTCTACTCCCCTTCCCTTGAGAGCTCTCCCACAATAAAGCACTTAACAAGAATATCTGCTTTAGGTTCTTCTAAGGAACTTGATGGAGGATCATATTGCGTGGACCTGGGAAGCAAACTCAACAAATGCAGTTCTGGAGACGAAGCAGTTGCATGTTGGATGCTAATGAAAACTTCATCACTGGCAGCAGGTAGGTAGAGTACTAACAGTTGCTGTTATGCTTTACAATGAGGTTGCTAAGACTTTCAGCTCTGGTGAACTAATGCAAGTGGAAGGGAATGTCTACTAAACACTTGCATTTTCTCTGGCATTTTAGAAGTATGGAGGAAATAGTAAATATAAGAATCATGGAATTATGTGACTGCTGTGAATTGGCATGAATTTGTTGAAGTTAGAAAATGGTAGGCTGTGTTCTATTAATCTACATCTAAAAGCAAAATGAGAGTCAGGGCTTGCTTGGCAGCATTGGAAAGGACCTTTATTTCTGGAATGAGAGGAAAGACAGACACAAAATTAGGTGCAGGTATTTACAGAAAGAGAAGAACATTTCATAAAATTCTGAATTGCAAGTCTCTCACTCAAAAAACAAGGCCCTTATAAGGTAGCAGTGGAACCCTAAGCCTTGAGATAGAGATAGATGTGTAGTTGCATTTGAGAAAGTTGAACACTCAGATTCCCTCCACCAAGAAAGAATATTATTTCTAAATGGAAATTTTTCAGCCCAAAAGTACTTTATATAATAAAAACAAACATAAGTTTTCTGGCTTGAAATTGGTTAAATTGTTTAAATATCCTATTTTGATTTCTATGATAAAATTCAGTTTATTAATTACTTCAGTGTCATAGATAATTTATAGAAAATGGATGAAATTTGCTCAGTTTTGCTACAAAATAAATGAAGTTTCAGAGCTTAACATATGTCTTTCCTTTGAAGAAAATTATGAATTATTATAAATTTAAAATATCTGAAATACCATCTAGTAAGTGGAAAATATAGATATAAGGTAAATAGTCAACAGATATTTTCAAATATAGTTACAAACACCTAACCATCTATATTAGTTTTTACTGCATAAAAAATTAGCCCAGAATTTAGTGGTTAAAAGACATTTGTTAACTTGCTGTTTCTGTATGTAAGGAATCCAGTGTTTGTGTTGTTATGGTATTCCCCTACTCTAATATCAAAATGGTACTTTTTATTTATTGCTGTGGAATAAATTACCCCAAAACTCTGCTTCAGAGGTTGGTTGGGACTGCAGACATCCCAAGGCTTGACTAGGGTAGGATCTGCTTTCAAGCTCTCCTCGTTGTTGGTAACATTTAGTTTCTTTCTGGCTATTGGTCAGAGGCTGCCCTCACCAGTTCATGATATGACAACTGGCTTCATCAGAATGATCATGAGAGATATCAAGAGAGACAGAGACCAGAGTAAGTTAAAGTAAGACAGAAGGCATAATATTTTATATCCAAATCTTGGAGGTAACCTCTCATCATTTTTGCCACCTTATGGCATGATTACCAGAAGGAAAGGATTATTGGGTGGCATTTTGGAATCTGCCTACCACAGTTTTCCTCTGACACTTAATAATTTATGTCCCTTCCACATGCAAAAGACAATCAATTCCTTTCATACCTCTACAAAATTTTTGTCCCATTATATCATGTCAAAGTCTACAATCTCATAATCTAAATCAGATCCAGATATGGTTAAACCTTCTAGAGCAGAATTCCTCTAAAATCTGTGAAAATAAAGTAATAGAAGACACATTATTTGCCCCCCCCATTTAATATCCAATGGTTAAACAGGCATAAGATAATGACTATTAATATAAGCACACTTCTGTTCAAAATTGGAGGAAAATGGTAGGTACAAAAAACTCATTGGTCCAAAGCAGTTCTGAAATCCAACTGAACAAATGATAAAAATTTGATTAGGTTTCAAGGACTGTGAATGCATTCCCCATGGCTCTTGGCTTCACCCTCTGGGCTCTTCTAACCACCTTAGATGTCATTTTTCTTTTCCATGCATGAGTTATTAGCCAACTATTAATAGTTGCTAAGTCAGCTCCCTGCCAGTAGAATTTTATTGGTCCAAGAGCCTTTTTAAACTTTGTACTCACTTTCTCTCTTTCAGTCCAAGCTGACTATATTTCTGCAGATACAGTTTTCTCTAAAACTTTATGGGCATCTTTAAATATCTTTGGGTTTATCCCATTAGGTAAAATCTGTACCCACAAATCTTTTCAAGAAAATCTCTTCTTCACTTTAGTATCTTGCTGGGATAACTAGAAAACAACGCTCTCAGGTTTCTTACCTTTTGTTTGATGGAGAAGGGTGAAGCACACCCTTAACCTTTTAAAGAAACCTTTGTGTGACTCTGATCTTCTTATTTTTTTAAGCTCTTACTAAAAAGGTTATGTAGTCAGAATTTCAGATTATCACTAAGCCATATTGTCATAGTGGTGCAAAAGCCATTTCTTAGTTTTAGCATTTTTTCTTTTCTGGAGAGCCTGAGATTTTTCAAACCATCAAGCTTTGACTTTTATCAGATATTTCCTCAATTTTATCTTTTTTCATTCATATTTTACTATAAATAGAAAGAAAAAAATCAGAAAACATCTTCAACTCTTTGCTTGGAAATCTCCTTTAGGAGCATGTTTTGATGTCCACATGACTACTGATGACAGTGTTGCTATGTTTTCTGCCACCGCATGGCAAAGATAAGCTTTTCTTCAGTTTTCAATAACATCTTTTTCACTCCACTTAAAGCCTTTACTGGCAGGGTCCTCAAAGCCCATATTTCTATGAATAATCTTTCCAAAGCAATGAAGGCATTCTCTAACATGTTCCTCAAAATCCTTTCTGCATCTTCCCACTACCCAGTTCCAAAGCCACTTTCACATTTTTAGTATTTGTTATGGCACCACTCTACTTTCAATATCAGAGTGGCATTTATCTATTACTGTATAACAAATTATCCCCAAACTTAGTGGCTTTAACCTACAACATGTATTACCTCACAGTTATTGTAGGTTAGGAATAAGGTGCAGCTTAACTGGGTTTCTGGTTTAGGATGTCTAGGGCTGCGATAAGTTATTGGCCAGGACTTCAGTCATCTCATGGTTCCGCTGTGAAAGAATATATTTTCAACCTCACTCAAATTGTTGTTGACACAATCAATTCTTCATAAGCTGCTCCTGGGAGGCCATGTTCAACTACTCGCATGTGGGCTTTTGTTCAGGCAGCTCACTGTAAAGTAGGTAGATCTTCTTCAATAGATCTAGATCAAGGAAGAGTGAAAAGAGTTCAAGCAAGACAGAAGTCACAATCTTCTGTAAGTTTTTATTCGAAGTAGCATCTTATCTCTTTTTTTGTGTTATATTCATTAGAAGCAAGTCAGGCATACAAGGGGTCATGCCCCAGGGCATACAAGGGGGTATATGAGGGCATCGATACCCTGAGGTAAGGATCATTGGGAGCCATTTAAGGAGCTACTTTTGCCTATAAATTGTTGGGAGAAAGCACCCATTTTTACATTATACCATGGAGTTATAGAGAGATATGAGAAATATTTGTTCAAGGGAGGCCATCTATATTCATGGAACTAAAAATTTGTTAATGTGGTTATTGTTTGGTCACCTTTCTAGTGATGGAAAAGAACAGACTAGGTGAGGTTGATGAGTAAAATTTAGCTTCCAAAAGATATTGAGATTTTGGAAGAAAGAGAGAGAACTTCTAGAATGTACACAGATCCAAAGTTATTTGATTTTATGGAATACCAAAGCAAATTTTTACTCTCACCGCTCAATATTTGACTTTCTATTCCCCAAAGAAGATATAGCTTTGATTCCTGTTAAGATTAAAGATATGGCTATCAGTCAAGTAATCCCAGGATATTCACTAATTGGAAAAGTTGTTTTAACCCTTTTACTTCTTCAGCAATTCTGTTTCAGTGATATTGTGTCTGAAATAGTTTAACAGATACATAAAATTGATGAAATAAAAGGTTCTGAAATATTTTTCATTGGTATTAAGTCTAAACACATATACTGGAAGGATACACAATTTCTCTAAAAATTGTGGTTATTTCTTTGGAGGAGGGAAAGAGGGAAATATGGAGTGTGGTGAAAACTTTTTTTTAATGTTTCTATACAATTAGGGGCCTCTGAGAAAATATTACTCAAACTTGGCATGTGGACTAAAAGACAAATTTTCTAAGTTGCTTTATGACTGAATAGGCAGTGAGGACTACAGAGAGAGGTTATGTGTTACATTTTAAGAAAGGATGATTCCCAGAACCATAAAGACATCCTATGGTTTTAACTTTAGAGACACTGGTTTTATATTTCTCCTGAAGAGATTTATTTACTTTTCAAAGTTCGAGGACCTAGGACACTTCTCATTATATTTTTTTCACTACCTTTTTAAGGGTACTTTTAGAAGGTAAGCCTCCCAGCTATTTTTCTGTCCTCTGTAAATACCAAGATTCATTCTTTTGAGATTTTCTGACTACCTAGACCCCCTTACCTATAGGATGACATCTTATTCTCATTATATCACCCCTGGGGTAAGAATTGGGGCAAATGGAAATCACTGCAATTACCAGCTGTAAGTAAATAATAATCTCTTTTACTTCAGAAACTTCATGTCTGAATTTAGGATAATATTAATAAACATAGATACATAAGTATGCTCAAATAGAGATATACATGGGCATTTCAACTGTATCTGTATAATTTTTGTTTTTAACAAAACAAAGCCTGAAACAAATATAATTAAATATTAACATGTTTAAAATATGTTGGGTATGCTGTGATTGCTACATTAGTGTCGTAAATTTAAAATAAGCAAATAAAAAAATCTTTTAGTCAATATTTCAGTAGAGTCCGGGGAAAAAAAAGTGAGTTAAAGAAAGTTTTGACCTTCACACATATTCTTCCACAGTGGAAATATAGATAGTAATTTCACTCCAAACTATATAAGAAAGTTGTCTTCTTTTCAAGGAAGCAAGATGAACTGCTTTGTACTTACAACTTTCTGGGAAATAATTCATAAAGTATTTAATATTCTGATCTGAGAACAGCTTCTTTGGAAGATTATAATTTTAATTAATAAATGCTCTTTATAAAATGATTACTCTTTTCTAAACAAGTCTGATTTAAAAAACCTATTAGAATTCATTTTAAAAATTTTGAAACAGATGATTTGGACTGCAAGGACAATATTGTCTCAAAAAATGGTAGAGAGGTCAAGTGAGTGAGCACTCATGCAATTTATATGTCACATGATGCTCATGAAATTAAAAACTGTATTAAATAACCATAAGAGATCATACACTTCTGTTTGCAGC
This sequence comes from Lemur catta, assembly GCF_020740605.2. Lineage (NCBI taxonomy): Eukaryota > Metazoa > Chordata > Mammalia > Primates > Lemuridae > Lemur > Lemur catta. The sequence continues at coordinate 40,519,422 of NC_059133.1, read as the reverse complement.
AGATAAGAGTGCTGATTTCCAAATGGGAACTTATCCAGATTGGGAAAATTGCCCTTGAATAGTTTCATTACTAATTGTGTAATCATAGTCTATCTATTAATTACTTGAACTGCTCCCCAATCGTATCACCAGTCATTATTTTTAATTTTAATATGATTGGAGATTTACCTATGGGAATCTATTAAGGGAAAGAAAAAATTTAATCATATAGCCCAATGACTCTTAAGTCAGTGGTCAGCATATCCAATGAGTCAGTTACTAATGCATTCAGCCAGAAATAGTAGAATATGAAAGTTTATTTGAATCACCAAAAACAAATCAAGAGACATACAATGAAATAGTCATACTGTGTGGCTTAATGATATAATTGGGGACCCATGATCCTTTTATATCTTTATTCTACTCACTTTAATGTGCTTCTATTCTCATGTTTAATGTCTGATGGTGTCCAGATGGCCTTTGCTGCTCTAAATCTCACATTTGTATTGCAGGTAGACAGAGGATGAAAAGGGGAGGCAAGTAATTATTTAACCCAGACTGGGGGGGAAATCTTTCTAGATATCCTTGGTTTAACTTCCCTAGCCACAAATGTATCACATGATTGCCCTACCTCTAAGGGAGTCTGAGAAAGACAATATTTTTGGCTGAGGATATTGCTGCACTGTGCAAATTTCGGGTTCCGTTATTAAGGAAGAATAGGAAATTTCTATAGGATAAACAATACAATAATATGAAATAAAATAAATATCTTCTCTAGGTCATGGTATATGGATTATAGAAAATATATCATATTTAAAAATATGTAAATTGACATGCAGTAGAGTGTAATATGGCCAATATTAATTGATAACCTGTTGTGTTTAAAAATGATACCAGTACTTTATATGTTAAATAATTAAAACCAAAAACTTTATGCAATGGGAATTATTACCTCAAGCATACATGAGTAAACTGAAACCACTAATTGCTCATGGTCACTTAGCTATGAAGTAAAAAAATCAAGGAATTAAAACAAGATATTGAATCTACTAGCCTGAATGTTCTCATGTATGCAATGGAGAAAATAATAGTACACAATTAATAATGATGTGGAAAAGAATAAATAGAGTTGTGTATGAAAAGATCTTAAAAGTGTAAATTCTCAATACATTTTGGCTACAATTACTATCCAGCCACTTTACCACATTTTTCAAAATGTTCTGGGAAAAAAAAGCATGTGCTTAGATTACCTTTCTCATATATATTCAATTCTACATTTGATGATTTTAAAGCATTCTAGTTTTTCATAAATATATTTAAAAATTGATTTTAATCTTTAAGATGGTTCAGATAAGCACACAAATCAGGACAACTACAGAATTTCATTCTCCTGTAGATGATTTAAAAATAAATATTTTATATATATGTATACACATATATACACATTCTTGCTAAAGTACCAAAAGACACAAAGCTATCCATTTTATAGATTCTTAATAAAAATATAAAAACTGCCTTGTTAAATCTTCACAATTATCAAAATAAATAGGCTACTTTTTCTCATTTTCATTTTTTAGAACTGATAAAATTAAAACTGCATGATTAAATAATAGCCTAATTCAAAAGCCTTAGAAACTGGCAGAGGAGGGACAAGAAGCCAGTCTACTGATGCTATATTCTAAATCTAGTGCTTCAAATATAATTTGCAGTGAAAACTGTAATGACATCTTACCTATGTTTTCCTATTGATTTAGAAATTAAATAAGAAAATGAGCATTAATTCAAATGTATAAAATTAAAAATATATTTTCTTTGCTGAATATTTCTTAATATCCTAAGTGTTCACTTGAATACAGAATACATTTTGTACACAAGAATACTTACTTGACTTTTAGTTTTTATATGTTGAAACAGACAGACTCAAACACTGGTCAATAAAAGGTTAGTGAAAGATTTCAAACTCTTAGTTCAAACATTGGTTCTTCAATTGATTTGCTGAATGGTCTCAGGGAAATTGTTTAACACATTTTTATATCTCTTTCCTCATTTGTAAAATGGGAATTAAAATGTTTATTTTCTTACCTCATGTGGGTGTTATATGAACTAATTAGTCAAGTGTAATTAGCAGGTAAGACTTGTTCTGATTAGTCATTTCTGCAAATTAGAAAATTGACTGGTCAAGCTTTAAACATTTGCTAAAAAGTAGTATTGACTGAAAAACAATGCAGGTTTATTATAAGTTATTTTAGTAACTTTAAACCCCATTTACTGAGAGAAATAAATACTGAGTTGGATTTGCTCTTACAAAAGAATTACCTCATGTGTTCCTAGTGAATTCCAGAAAAATCAGAACCAAAAAGATTATTATTAGAATTTATTTATTACAAACATTTGCAGGAAATCATGGAATATAAACTCATGACACTAAAATGTATCTTACATTTTCTGGACTCTTACTATCATTATGTATATCATTGTGTATACACTAATGTGTATATTTCTGGACTATTAGAGCAATTGATTTTTCATCCCTGTTAGGAATAATTAAGCTGTATTGTAAGTCCTGAAATAGGGTAGTCCTCAAACTTGGTTCTTCTTTTTCAAGCTTGTTTATTATAGGTCCTTTGTGATACAAATTTTAAATTTAACTTGTATATTTTTTCAAAAATATCCTACAAAGGCTTGAATTGGAATTTGGTTAAATCTTTCTATCAAATTGAGATAAGGGGCATCTTAATATTGAGTCATTAAATTCATGGAAATGGTGTATCTATATAGTCATGTATCACCTAATAACAGAGAGATGGATTATTAGGCAAATTCATTACTGTGTGAACATCATAGAGTGTACTGAAACATGGATGGAATAGCTCACTACACACCTAACCTATAGGGTATAGCCTACTGCACCTAGGCTCCAAACCTACACAGCATGCTTCTGCACTGAATATAGGCAATTTAACATAATGGTAGGTATTTGTGTATCTAAGCCTATCTAAACATAGAAAAAATACAGTAAAAATATAGAATAAAAAAATGTACACCTCTATAGGGCACTTACCATAACTACAGCTTATAGGAATGAAAGTTGCCCTGGGTGAGTCAGTGAGTGAGCGGTGAGTGAATGTGAAGGCCTAGCACACTAGTGCATGCTACTACAGATTTTATAAATACTGTACACTTAGGCTACACTAAATTTATAATTCTTTTTCTCAGTAATAAATTAACCTTAGCTTACTGTAACTTTTTTACTTTATAAACTTTTTAATATTTTTTAACTTTTTCACTCTTTTATAAGAAGACAACTTAAAATACAAACAGATTGTATAACTGTAGGAAAATATTTTCTTTCTTTATATTCTTATTCTATAAGGTTTTCTCTATTTTTAAAAGTTTTACTTTTTTTTACTTTTTATACTTTTTTGTTTAAAAACTGAGGCACAAACACACACACATTATCCTAGGCCTATAGAAGGTCAGGATCGTCAATATCACTCTTCCACCTCCACATCTTGTCCCATTGGAAGGTCTTCAGGGGCAATAATACGCATGGAGCTGTCATCTCCTATGATAACAATGTCTTCTTTGGAATACCTTCTGAAGGATCTGCCTGAGGCTGTTCTGGAAGAACTTGTTTTGTTGTTGTTTTAAGTATAAGTAGCAGACTTGAAAATTATGTTAAAAAGTATTGTATAGTAAATACATAAACTGATAACACAGTTGTTTATCAAGTATGATGTACTATACATATGTACTATGCTTTTATAGGACTGGTAGCACACTCGGTTTATGTACACCAGCGTCACCACAAACGTGTGAGTAATGCATTGCACTACCACATTATGACAGCTATCACTTCACTAGGTGATAGGAAATTTGTAGCTCCATTATAATCTATGGGACCACCATCATATATGCAGTCCATTGCTGACCATAATGTTGTTATGCTGCATATGACTGCATTTATTTGGATCAGATTCAAACTGTCAGTGAGGACATGGTCCCTCTGAGACTCTGGATAGAATCTTTCCTTGTCTCTTGCTAGATTGTGATGGTGGTGGATAATCCTTAATTTTCCTTGGCTTGCTGCAGCATCTCTCCAATCTCTGTCCTGTCATGACATTATGTTCTCCTCATATTTTCACACTGTCTTCTCATAAGAACACCGGTTACATTGGATTAAGGGCACCCATTCTACTTCAGTATGACCGCATCATAACTTAATTAATTATGTTTACAATATGCCAAGTTTTAAATAAAGTTACATTTTAAGGTAATGGGGGTTAAGGCTCCAACGTATGTTTTTCTAGGAGACAGAATTCAACTCATAACAATATTTTATAATTTTAATGTAGAGACCTTGCACAATTTTTTAAAGATTTATTTCTAGGTTTAATAATTTTGGGTGCTATTATAAATAATATTTCAATTTTATTTTTCTATTGTTTATGTTATAAGGAACTACAGTTGATTTTTGCTTATTGACCTTGTGTCTGAAAAATTGCTAAAATTGCTTCTCGATAATGGTTTTATTTCTGTAGATTTTATGGCATTTTATACACAGTTCTGTTGTTTATGAATAAAGTGCTTTTATTACTTTCTTTTTAGCTCTTATATGGTTTGTTTCTTTTCTCAGTCTTATTGTACTGACCAGGGTTTGCAGAAAGTGTTGAATGGAAGTGCTGAGAGTCGAATTATTGGAGTTAGTTCTGATCTTAGTAGAAAAGCATACAGTGTTAGCAGTGGATTTTTTGTAGATGCCTTTTACCTTTGGAGGACTCCTGCCTTGCAGCAGGGCAAGGCCTTCATACTTTAGCTCTCCTGTTGAGCCCCCCAACCCCATGAATTAGGTAAGCCCTATAGGAAAGTGTCGATAGGTCACTGCAAACAAGCTTCATGTCTTTGACGTGGGCTCAGGACTCATCTCTTTAATTTTATTATCTCACAGTGCTAACATTAAAAGTTCACTCAAAGTTTGGCAGGTTTCTTCTTGTACCTATATGTTGCATACTTCCTTAACACTCATCTCTCTGCCCAGGATGAATGCAGCTGTAGTAATTTTATATCCTAAAAAAAGACTTGCAACATCTTGAAGTTTAGTTAATTTAAGGTCCTTTGCTTCTTTAACTCTCTTGTGTTGAAAAAATATTGTATGCTTCTAGCTTCCGTAGCTTGTTGTTGTTGTTGTTAGGATGGAAGCATCTGTCTCCAGTGATTTTCTGTACCCTCATCACAAGTAAAAGATTGAAAATATGTTTTTGAATCTATAGTGAATCTTGTAAAAGTTTATTACTATCAGGAGAAAAGAGCATCTCATAAAAAATATACATCCTTTTTCCTATGTTCTAAGATACCATAACATTTAGTGTAATACATTTTCTATATTTAATAAAAGTTTTCATCTTTTGAAGTAACAAACAAATGAAAACAATTAAAACCACATTAAAAGTGCATTTAATTATAAATCCATATCTATATTTTAGAGATAAGATAATTTATAATCGTTATCACAAGAAAGCAATGTGTTTTCAAATTATCATTGGTCAACTTCTACTTGCAAATTCTAAATGTGCCTATGTTGTGCATATAAGGCTCTTTACCCATAAGAAATGTGTTGTGGACACTACAATTATGGTTGCCAGTCAAGAAAAAAAAATGCTATAATTTGATTCATTTATTCAAAACTTCTCGTGTAGACATCAAAGGGATTTAAAAAGTCTTTGCAGCTGCAGGATATTACCAGCCTCAGTCCACCCGCTCTCCTCAACCAGAAATAATTGCTTTGGAACAAAAAAATCACTCATTGCTGTTTGTTTGTATAAGGCAAAGTATCTAATAATATTAATAATAGTGATATAAAATAATACATATATATATATATATAATAGCACCAAAGAAGCCACATTTAGATTTAAGAACTCAAATAACAATTTTGGATGATTATTTAGGCAATTTGATTGGAATAAGGGTAGAAACTCCAAATACTTTCTTCCCAAAATTTAAATATCTAGTCCTTTGATGGTGATAATTTTTTTAAGAGATTCTAAAAATACTTCAAATGGAACTCTTTCTGTGGAGATGGTTTGTAAAGTGCAATTAAGTGGCTGATCACATAAGGAGCTACAATCATGGGTTTACTAATCTACAAGAAATGTGTCAGCCGCTTCCTGCAGGAAATCTATGGCTTTATAAGAGTGGTGAAGTGAATAAAGCAAGATCACTTAAATAGAATGATTATTTGAAACATCACACCCTGCATATTCTCGGATGCTTTCTCTCTCTCTTGGTTATGTCTTTGTATATACAGTCTAATGTTTAGAATCCAGTATCTCACAAATATTTATTGAGAAAATTAACAAATAATGTATGAATTCATATCTCTCATCCTGATGATAGGATAATTTATTAATTTTTTAGGTTAAATTATACCAATATTTTTTCCCCAATTATGCAGTCATATGCACTAATTCTGAAAGGAAGGGAGGTGGGTTGGGGTAAAACTAGAACTATTGAGTTTTCTTAGAGATAAAGTAAAATCTTCTAATTTTGATTTCATGAGTGACTATTGCATTCAATTTATTAAATAAGTTAATTTTTCCTTAAAATATTTTTAATGTTGGTTAATAAACTAAGATAATCCTGACAGTATACAGGAGAAAATAAAAACAAAAAAAACCCCAATAAATTAAAAAATAAATGTATATGGATTCAAATATTGATTATTTTGTGAAGAAATTCTATCTAAACATTGGTATTATATTATAAGCAGGTATTGTTATCTTATCATTTTAGTAGTTTTTGAGGGAAAGAAAGACAAATGGTGATTTCTGTTATGGGCCATTAAAATCATCATGAGAAACTAAAGTCTTGATACTAAGCAGAAAAAAAATACAACAATCATTACATTTATTTACCATATATTGAAAGAAATCTATTGTTTCCCCAGAATCTAAAACACTACCTTTCACATAGTTGCCATTCATTACCTGTTTTATTATATTGATTACTTTTACTTATGTTTACAAACTACGTTAATTCCAATACCACTATCTAATAGGGCTATGTTCTTTGTATAAATTATTTTATTTAAGCAGGAAGTAAAAAACAAAATAATTGACTTGTGATGTATAAACATATTTAGGATTTTATTTTATAGCCATGGCAGTGTCTGCCCCTATAGGCATCTAAGGGCTTGCTATGCAAGTCTGCATTATATACTAGGTTTAATCATTCAAAAGTTTTGTTGAGAGTCTTCTATGTGCCAGGAACTCTTTATAGTTATAAACAGAATGGACTAGATCTTTTCAGGTTGTGATAAGTGTTACAAAGAAGGCAAATTAAACAGACATTTTCTTGATAATGGTGGTCAAGAATGAATCACTGGGTCAGAGTGTCATGTTGGCACTCAAAAGTTTTGGATTTTGGAGCATTTAGGATTTCAGATTTTTGGATTAGAGATATTCAACCTATATAATATATTATAAATACATTATTATCTGTATGTTCAAGAGGACTGGTTAATTTAAACAATTTCCAGAGTCCATCTTGCCCAGGATGTATTTCAAAAACAAATTAATGGAAAACTTGATATTAATACCTCAGTGGGGAAAACCTGCTTATGTAGTATACTTAGTGTTTTTATAAGCCTAGAACAATAGCGGTTATTCTTCATAAACTGAAGAATGTTGATGCTGTAGGTCTTTAAATATGACTTTAATTTAATGCCTCTTAATTTAAAAATTACCTATATTTGTTAAAGTCAAGACCACAGAGTATTAATTAATAAAATTACAGGAAAAGTTTTTTTTCTAATTTTCTTCAATATTTAAGGAGGTTTTTTTTTTTGATTATTAGAATTTTGTTTCTTAGGACAAATGACTTTTTGTTTTGTGCTATTATTTTAATTAAAAAGTAAGGTTGAGGAGTATGAAATAGCTAATTTTAAAAAGCAAGCACATATATAATGATTATTTGCTTGTATATTAAACTCCTCATGCATTCGGAGGTTGAGTAAAAGGAAGTACTGATAGAGAAACATCCAACTGGGTCTGGGTACACCTGAGGCAAGGAGCTGATTGCTTACACTTGAGAGAAGATAGTTGCTTAATGCTTTGCAGATATAGTTCCATTGGAGATGTTGTGAAGTAAACGCTATATCATATCAATTTTTGGAGTAGGACAGGTAATTTGGCCATGATTGCTAACTACCTCAGTGGTTAAAGTATTAGAAACTACCTCTGACTCATCCCAAAGTCCGAGCTCTTAACCACCACTTTAACTTGTCATGTTCTGATTGATCTTCACTATCTCTACAAAAGACCAGCTTTTCCCCCAAAGATGCACATATGTAAACAAGCAGAATATTCTCCTCCCTCACACACCTACTCATTTTGTAAAAGGATTATAGGACTTAACCCATTGTCTTATAACTCCAGTGCATCCTTTAGCGGAGATATTGATGATGTGTTTAGTCCCACAATAATATTTAGCTTGGCCATGTGCTATGCTTTAGGAATGGAATGTGAGTGGATACAGTGTGTGCTGTATCTATCCACAAGCTTTAAGAGGCACTGTAGTTGTTATCATCACTTTTCCTTTCTTCTCTCAGCCGAATGAATAGCATGTCCCAAACAGGAGCTGATCCTTCCTCCTGGGTTCTGGCATGAAAAGACACTGGAGCAGAACTCAACTTTCAACAGCCAAGAAATATTTTTTTTTGCTTGTGAACTCCTATGATTTTGCAGATCTTTGCTACAACACCAAAGGCAGTTAATACACATTCTTAGATAATTATACTGAGACTCATGCTTATATGTCTCTGTTACCCACCTGTAATTCTCACTGCAGAGAAGTTGTGTTTCTAATGCCTACTTTTGGTTGATGCAGTAACATTTGCACAGTATTAAGGCATACTGATGTCTTACTGACACGTTGCCTACTCCCCTTCTGCAGAAGCTCCTTCTACTCTTTTTCAAGATGCTGTCCCTTTATCTTTCATAAGCCTCCCAATCACTGCTCTCATCTCCATCACCTTTTCTAATCTGTATCTATTACTGCTGTCTTCATACTTAACCATGGCTGATTTCCACTGCTCTTCTCTTCTGCAGGTTACTCTGGCATTAATCTGCTGCAATCTAACATGGAATATATCTGTCATTAGAAAAGGTCAAGACTGATGTGGTTACGTATTAATTCATTAAATATATTTTGAACCCCTACTATATGTTCATCAATGAATGAAATATAATTGTTACCCACAAGAGACAGGGTCATAAAGATAGCTGAAGATAGATAACTAATATATCACAATAAATATCATGATAGGCAGAGAGAGATCTGGAAAAATTAGGAAAGATATTTAATTTAGATTCAGGTATTTAGAGGACTGGGAGAGTTAATATTTTGGCAATTTCAACATCCAAGATTTTCCTTCTTTTTTCAGTTTTTTTCTCTTTTTAAAAAAAAATCTGGCAATACTAATGCATTCACTGAACTCATGCCTGAATATGAGTTATATCCAATAATTAATTCATGTAAAAGTTGATATTTTGAAAAAATTGATACATAAATCTTTGACTTTTAATATTAATTATATAATATTAATATGAAGTCAATGGCTGGCATTCAATTATTAAGAAGAGTTTGAACAATACTTTGACCCAATATCATGTTTACAAGAGCATCTATTGATGACAGAGGAGAGAAGTGAGAAAGGAGAAAATGAATCTATAGTCATTGAAATAGACCGTAAAAAACTAACTTGGAATATGTTTACTAAAATAGAAACATAAAAAACACCTTTATTCTACAGAAATCAACAGTTTAAGTGAAATAAATGGCAGTCAGCATAAAGAAATAATTTTGATCTATTATCCCATTGATGGTGAAATCATAAATAATAATTTAATTTAACTATGTTTTTGTCAAAGCCTTGTGATAATAACATTAAAAAGTATTAGTATTTTTTGAAGGATGATAGAACTACTTGGGAAAAGTCTGTTTCAGTTAATTTTAAATGACATTTTCAGAAGGGTACCTGCTCCTTTCTACCTTTATACATTGTAAGGAGATTGAGGAGGAAAAATAAGCATCATTAAGTAACATAGTGTATATACAGTACATGGGATTTTCCACTCAGTAACCTTGCTTTGTTTGCCCTTCCTGGAAATTGTTCCTTCCCTCACTCCGTCCATACTATTTCCATGAGGAATTTCCTATTTTATATAAGCTTGATTGCTTATCAATGTTGGTTAATCCAAGATGCATAAAATAAACATCTTCTTTAGGATAACGTAACTATGAAGCTGAAAGTATCCTATGCTCTTCTGTATTTGAAGTGATCTCTAAGTCTCTGGAGTCGTTAGGTTATGCTTACCACTATAAGATGGCAGAGAAGCATAGCTGCACTTTTATTGAGAGGAAGATAGGAATAAAGGAAGTCTTCAGAAATGATCAGGAAAAAAAAAGCAGAAAGTGTCTTCATGTTTTCTGAGTTCCCATATCCAGTTGTTTCTGAGGCTGTCATTTTTAAGAGTATATAAGAAAGCCAAAAATATATATTTTCGGGAAAGGAAAAATAAACAATTGTGTAACTGCCACATAAAATGTTGTGATGCCATATAACATCAATATCACCCATAATATGTGAGAATTCTTCCAGGTCAGAAATTGTGGCAAATTAGTGGAGGATGAGATAGAATGAGATAGAAACAGACTACATTGCTCATCCTAACTATCTGCTGCAAGTGCAACAACTGTTATGGGCTGAATGTGTCTCCCTAAAATTCATATTTTGAATTTGAATGTAATCAGATTTGGAGTAAACCTCAGCACTGCGGAATATAACCAGATTTGGATATAAGGTTTACAAAGAAGTGGTTAAGGTAAAATGAGGTCTTTTGGGGTGGGCCCTAATCCAGTCTGATTGGTGTCCTTACAAGAAGGGGAAATTTGGACATTCAGAGAGACACCAGACATGTGTGTATGAAAAGAAGACCACTCGAAGGCATCAAGAGATGGCCATGGACAAGCCAGAGACAGAAGCTGCAGAATGAAACCAACGCTGCTGACTGACACTTTGATCTTGGACTTCTAGCCCTCAGAACTGTGAGGAAATAAATTTCTGTTAAGTCACCTAGTCTGTGGTACTTTGTTATGGCAGCCTTAGAAAACTAATATATCAACCTATTGCTGGGATAATAGGACAGTTTAATTTATAAAATGAGTTTTCTGATGGCTGCAAAATATAACCAAAAACAGCTAAGACCATCCCCTCTTAATGTTGAACCCAGAAATTAAGTTTGTAGGAAGATTTAAATTGGTAACAGTGGTAGCTCTGTTAAGAAAACCTATCATGATGAACTGGGAAGCTATTATGCATCCCTTTGCAGGTTTAAAATTTGTATAAATACAATGGCAAGTAGTACCTATTATAAAAATTATTTTTAAAAGATAATTTCTACTACTGTTATTCACATTTCTAGAATTCAATAAAGCTAATTGAAGAATTTTATAAGTAAAGAGGTAAATTTGAATTAATGATTGAAATAAATTTTTAACTTCTTTTTTATCCATGTGTACAAAAAATGGTTTTAAAATATAAATTGGTGCAGTATTCCTGAGGGGAGTTTGGCAGTTTTAACTAATTACTTCAAATCTGTATACAACCTTTGATGACACAAATGCAAATTTAAGCCTTTATCTAAATTATATGTGTAGTTTCTAAATGTAAAGTATTTATCATAGCATATAATGTTACAAACACATACATTTCTCTAAATTGCAAAAAAGGGATCATATATATGTATACATATATATATATACACACACACACACACATATATAGTAAATTTTATGGTAAATTGGGGATTATAACAAATAATAAACTTAATGGATTACATTGGAAAGACAAAGTACTATATGATTGCACAGGTAGATACACAAGCTATTTCTAAGATATCAGTATTTCCTTATTATTTAGGCTGGTAGGTAAATAAATTCATACTTATTTTCCTGTTATTTTTTTAAGGAGATCAGGTATATTGTTTTGTAGAGGTGTTATATTTTTCAGCATCAATAGTAGCATAATTATGTGTGTGTGTGTTTACATATTTGTGTATATGTACGTATGTATATATTACACTACTACATATATGCATACACACATATCGCAAACACTAACAAAAAGGAATTTCATATATTCATATTATGACCAGAAAAATATAAACATTAAGCAAAAGCATTATTAGGGATAATTAAAGTTATTATGTATAGATAAAGGAATAATTCATCAGGAAAATATAACATTATTTAACCTATATACAGCACAACTAACAGCATTAGCCTCAACATGTAAGAAGAAGCATTTAAACAAAAATTATAAATAGCCATCAAAAATCCATTTATATAGGTTACTTAAAAATACCTTCCTCATAAACTTATAGGGAAGACAGGCAAAAAAATTAGTAGGAATATAGAAGATTTGAACAATGCAAGGGACAACTAAATTGACATTTAAATTGTTTTCTCCTATACAAAGAATATACTTATCTTCATAACCACATAAAAAACATTGATTAAAAGTGGCTATTTAATAGAACGTATGGGTTCAGCAAATACCAGATAATCAACAGCAAACTAAATTCTTACTTAAATACAATGAATTACTGATCAATGAAAAAAACCACAAAAATATGTTGGCAAACTAAAGCATGATAGTCTCTTACGATAGAACATTATTAAAATAATATAGATGTATATTTATTTATATAGATATTAGTTTATGGCATATTAAATGAGAAAAGCATGTTAGAAGATAGTGTGATTTTCTTTTTTGATAAAATACCATTAATTCTAAAAAACCACACATCTTATAAAATAATTACAAACATATTGTTATCATCTCACAGATAAGGAAACTGAGGTTATACAATAATTGGCAGAAATAGGATTTGAACACAAACCAGTTTGTGCCACAGTAAGTTAGTTCCTTTAACTGTGCTACACTGCTCCAATAAATGTGTGTGTGTGTGTGTAGTTTAGAAGTGTATGAAGAAAATTGTTGTATATTTTGTAGACTTAACAATAATTTTTCTTCTATTTTATCTCTATTGCACAATATAATCAATTATATAGTAATACCACTTTTTAAACAGATTTATCCAAAATGCTACAAACTTGCTTTATTTTTCTCCCTTGATAAATATATGTACAGACATACGTATTTTACTTATATAGCAAAAAATAATGAGTGTTGTGTTTGGGATGACCCTATTATCTTGATCATACTATGGGATACTAAGGTATCAGAAAGAGTTAATATCAAACATTTAAGCACACTACAGTATTTTTTGAGGCTCTAATAAATACATTGTGCCTTTGAAACTAGCAATGCATTTTGCAAACTTAAGTTAGCCAAATGTTTTCTATGTATAGAATAAATGTGGGGACGCTGTACTTGAATAGGAAACTGTAAGGTCATTTAATAGGACTCTTTCAAGTTATTTATTCCCATAAATTATTAGGTGTGACTTTGAAGATTACTTTAGGATGTTTCAACATTTGGATCATTCATTTTTTAAGATTGTCATACACTCTGTCCAGCTTGCTTCTCTACACCAGAGTTCTGTTGCCAGAGTTCAAAATAGTCAAATTGAAGACTAGGATAATTACTATATTTCTAAGAAAGAGAATGTTTTCTAGGTAAGTTCTATTCCCTTGTATTAATAGAATAATTTAGAACAAAATCCATTAGTGTCTATCATTTTTTCCTGTTTCCTCAGTTATAAAATGCCTACCTTTTTTCCGCCTTATAAGAAAATGAAACTAGAAGTAGGCACCCACAGGAATTATAAACATTTCCACACATAACTGAATGCTGGTGCATATAAAACCTCACTATAAATTTCTTGACTGAATTTTTCATACTTTCCAACAATTGTCTTTTGTCATTTAAATACTTATTGTGAAAGAGCAAAGAACAAATTTAATTTAGCATCTAATTCTGAGTGGGTCTGATCAGTGCTACAGTAATAGTCCAGGTAAATGAGATGAGGTGGGTAGGATTTATTAAGTCCTAACTCCAGAGTGTAAGCACTCTCCTAGAGGAAACACAATCTGATGTTTCTAACACTAGTGGCATGGTTGAGAATGCAGTTAGAAAGACATTCATTTCTTAGAATATGCATTTAGACAGAATAATTCAAACCTAGACATTTTATGGCTTACCTGTACCTCATTAAGAATGCCAATTGGTCCAGAAGCCAGGTGGGATTCTCTGCCAGTACTAGTTACGGAAAGTTTATACACAGTTTTCAATATGATTAATTTTGTCTCAATAAAGGCACTTTTTCCATAACTAGATGAAATAAGGCTCTTAAAATTTTAGTGAAATACTTTCTTAGATTTTCTAAGTGCTTGGAGGGTATGCATGTGTGTTGGTGAGTGGAGAGGAAGAATTCCTATGTTTATTTATTCAAGACATTAGCTAATTTATTCCAAGGAAAGAAGAACTATATTTTCCCCTATAACCTATGCAAATTTGGAAATTTCAAAGAAATAACTCATTAATAAAGGAAATACATATTTGCCTAAAGGAAAATGTATAAAATCTTACCTGAATTTACACTTTTTATATTGCTAAAATCTATAACATATTTTTTAATTTTTTTTCCATTTAGTTTTTATTTGCGTATATTCAGGAGGTACAAGTGCAATTTGGCTACATTGATATATTGCACTCTGGTGAGGTATGACAGATTATTCCTTAGTTTGCCTTAGTACCTCCACTCCAGCCCACAGTAGAGTTGCTTGTAGCAATTTAAATGTAAAGGGCCTTCTTCAAGTGATTGCTATGATTCTATTAATTTTATTACAGTCAATAATTTAAATTGATTAATTAAATTTTATTTAATTCATTATTGTGTGTTATACACTTTATAATTAATTATCATGTACTCAGCATATTTATTATCTATCAACCATAATTTAAAGAAACAGCATGTTATCACTCTTGTCAGATCTCATTAAATTCACTTCATTCTTATTAATTTACCTATAAAAGAATTTTGTGATACCTAATAGAATGACATAATATGATGAAGAAAGAAGACACTTCATGTAGATATACATGCCATTTAGATAGGCAGTTTGCAAAGAACAAATCAGTCATATTGCTAAAATCTAACTTTTTATACTCTAAGTTAACAGAATATTTTCTAGCATTTGTTAGAATAAAGCATTATCTGAAGCCTTAAAAAAAGAAGGGAATCCTGCCATTTGCAACAAGGTTGATGAATCTGCAGGCCACTGTGCTAAGTGAAATAAACCAGACAGAGAAAGACAAGTACTACATGATCTCACTTACACCTGAAAGTTAAAGACAGTCAAACTTAGAGTAATAGAGAGTAGAATGGCAATTCCAAGGGGCTTGAGGGTGGGAGAAAAGGGAAGATATTGGTCAGATTGTACAAACTTTCAGTTACAAAATAAGTTCTGGATAATTCATGACACAGTGACTATAGTTAATAATGTATTGTAATTTATTTTCAAAGTGAATTGAAAGGTATGTTATCAAAGCACAGAAATTTAAAATATATACTCAAACCAAATAATACAAAAAAGATATAAATCAAGGAATGGGAACCATGGAAGGACACATTTACTAGAAGTCAAAATTAAAAATTAATATATGTCAAAAGATAATTAAATATTAATTTAAAAAACAAAACATATGACAAAGTGGTGTGAATATTTGTAGCTAAGAGAAAGCTAAGTGCTTTGAAGACAAGAAGAGACAGGGCTCCAAATACAAGTAGAAGACAAAAGCTTTCATTATAACAGGAAGTTTACCAAGGGAAAACACCATCCTGTAGATAAAATGAAAAAAAAAAAAACAAAACAAGGTATATAACAAAAGCATTGTACGAGCCAATATTTGCAAAGTATGATACAAAGCTATCTATGTAAAAAATGTCATATGAATTATGACATATATAATGCATAGAGAATGATGTAGAAATATTTACTGTCACTCAGGGTACGTTTCCACTTTTCTTTCTGCCTGACATGTTTCTTGTATGTATGTATTTATTGTTTTATGAAATCTATCCCCCCAAAAAAATATAGATAATTTATAATTTTCAAGGATTATGGGTGGCTGTCTGGAAAAAAGAAATGTTGTCTACATATGTTTCTACAATCTAGGATTTTGTTCTTTTCATGAGGGTATATAATCAGAGCTGACAAAATATGATTTTTACATACCATCTCAAAGTCCTGTGTCACTTTTGGCATTTCTATCATTTTCATCCTGAAATGAACCGAAAAATTTCCCTCTCTGACAACTCCTATTGAGCCATACATATTTTCTGGTTATGCACAACTTGTACTCTATTCCATTTACACATGTTGAAAGAAAAAAGTGGAAGAGTAAAAAGAAAACAAGAAGAAAAAATGTTTCAGAATATTCAGAACATTTTGTTCAAATGAAACAATTATATCCATGTAAATGTTTAAACTTCAGACTTATGTAATGACTTTTAGTTCTTATACCAACTCCCAGGCTGCATGGACAATTTTATATTGACCTTCTGTAAAATGTTTCTTATAAATATTGAAGAATCATAAGACAAATGTTGCTTTAAAGAACCTTCTCTTTTATACCACACCCTAAAGAAATAAGCTCAACATCATACTGCAGTTATAGTTCTCTTTATATAATTACTTTTGACTGGTGAAAAAAAATGATTGCTACAAAGTATGGTAACAGTTACATTATCAAATGTTTTGGAATAATATTTTAACAGTTAGTGAAAGTAATGTTGGGACTGCCCTCAAAAAAAAATGTAAGTGTGGGACATTTAGATAGACCCAAGTATACATAAGAACTTGCTATGTGACAAAACAACAGCTACAAAACCAGAAAGGTGTTGAAGATAGACAAATATGTACATGTTAATAATATATGTAAATAATTTAAATGTATTTACTTTTAATAAGCTTTTAATTTTGGAGTAGCGTTAGATTCACAAAAAAGTGGTGAAGATAATATAAAGATTTAAATACTCCCCACACCTCATGTCCACTATTATTTACATCTCACATTACTGTTGCAAATTTATCACAATTAATGAAATAATCTTGATAAACTGTCATTGGCTCAAGTCCATACTTTATTCAGATGTTCTTATTCTTTTTAAACTTAATCGTACTTTCTCTGGGCCAAGATCCCATTGACTACATTATATTTAGTTGCCATGTTTATTGAGACTCTCCTTAGATGTAACCATTTTTCAGTTTTTCCATAGTTTTGTTGATGTTGACAGTTTTAATGAGTATTTATCAGGTATTTTGTAGAATGTCCCTCAATTGCGATTTGTTTTTATGTTTTTCCCATGATTAGACTGGGATTACAGGTTCTAGGGAGGAAGGTCACGAAAATAAAGTACCATTCTACGTTCCAGATGTGAGACTGAAAGTCAACATCATTTCATTTTAAATTGCTTTTTTTCTTTTTTTTTTTTTGAGACAGAGTGTAGCTTTGTTGCCTGGGCTAGAGTGAGTGCCATGGCATCAGCCTAGCTCACAGCAACCTCAAACTCCTGGGCTTAAGCGATCCTACTGCCTCAGCCTCCCAAGTAGCTGGGACTACAGGCATGCACCACCATGCCCGGCTAATTTTTTCTATATATACATATTTTAGTTGGCCAGATAATTTCTTTCTATTTTTAGTAGAGATGGGGGTTTTGCTCTTGCTCAGGCTGGTCTCGAACTCCTGACCTCGAGCGATCCACCCGCCTCGGCCTCCCAGAGTGCTAGGATTACAGGCGTGAGCCACCGCGCCCGGCCTCATTTTAAATTACTTTTAATGAGTAATTTTTTATGACATGGGAAAATATGTATAATACAATGTTAGGTCTAAAAAGTAAGATATATAGTACTGAATGTATATAAAAGCATGATCTTATCCATGTAAGACTTATGAAATGTTTAAAAAATTCCACAGTAGCAGTTATTTTTGATTTGTGATATTATAGGAGATAAGTTACATCATTTTCCCTAATTGTTCTCTAGTAAGCTGTTGTTACTTTATTGTCACACATTACAAATTATAATCATTATATATTTACCAATGTTTACAATATATTATGATTATCACAATAAAACATTTGACCATATAAACTACTTTAATGCTTAATCAGTTGATTTTCCCTTTAATAATAAAAAGTAAAAATATATTACTATCATATATTAGATCCCAAAATTTATCAGGTCATTAATCAACAAATATTTATTTTATTAACAAATTTTGGGATAGAATAGTTAAGATTGCTAGAAACTAGATATTTAAGTTGGATAAAATTTGAGTAAAAATTAAGAGAAAAGGTATTATAAAATACATAAATATAAATACATGCATGTATACACATACAATTTTTTTCTTTTTTTCTATTTTTTTCACATACCACTGTTTCTCATCCAAGTGAACAGTTGTCTTTTAAACTAAAATAAAAGAGACTGTCTAG
Organism: Lemur catta; assembly: GCF_020740605.2. Lineage (NCBI taxonomy): Eukaryota > Metazoa > Chordata > Mammalia > Primates > Lemuridae > Lemur > Lemur catta. The sequence continues at coordinate 40,500,919 of NC_059133.1, read as the reverse complement.
AGCTGCTTTAATACTCTGTGAATTATTATACAGAGGTCATTTAAGAACAGTTACTCCCTTTCCTCAAGTGCTTGTCTCTTGGCTTTCATAACATACCTAACTCCTACAGTGCCCCATAATTTACAGCACTTAACTAGCTGTCATACATAATGAGAAGAGATTGTTCAATATATCTGACAATAATTCAGCAAGTTGTCAGACTAGATTATCAGCTCCATCAAAATCCAATGAGACAAAATAAATGAGATGCTTGATTAATTTCACCATATGTTGGTTGTATTTTGACCTCCTCTGGAGAACAAATATATATATCTATGTCTCCAGTGAAAATGCACATACACACATGCACGTGATTACTTAATAGAGAGTTTCATTTTAAATGTGAAGCCAACAATAAATGTGCCTACTAGTTTTGTTTTTGAGTTATTTTAAATACCATAAAGTATTTTTTATCCAAGCATGGAGCATTCATTGACATCTCCACATTTCCATGTGTATTTTCTTTAAAAATGACAAGCTAAATTTCTCATCCATGAAACAAGGAAATAAAGCTTACATTGTGCATCTGTAAAATAAGTGTCTTACATAAATGTGAGGCTTTCTGGCATAACCAAATGGGCCATATGGCCTACGTGTTTTTATAGCAGAAGTAAATTTTTCTGGTTATAAGCATAAATGTTTCTCCTCTTAGGGAAAAAAAGGAAGAGACCAGAGGGAAAATGTCTTATTTTTTTCTGGAGGTATTGTATGGGTTTGTTTGGAGATAACTTTTTTGGTTAGTTATTGGTGTTTTGTTTTGTTTTTGTTCTTGTTTGTCTGAAAGAAAGTCAGCATTTTTGTATGTCTTTTTTGAACCTTATTCCTGTCATAATAGGTGAGGTAACACCTAATCCTAAATAAAATACATATCTTTTTAACATTAAGTTTACAAGGAAAAGGTCACTATTCTGAGAGTCCAAAGATCTGGGTTTATGTTCAAGCTTTTTTATTTTTTGTTTAACTTCCATCAGGTCAGGCGCAGTGGCTCATGCCTGTAATACTAGCACTCTGGGAGGCCAAGGTGGGAGGATCCCTTGAGCTCAGAAGTTTGAGAAGTTTGAGCCTGAGCAAGAACAAGACCCCGTCTCTACTAAAAATAAAAGATTAGCTGGGCATGGTGGCATGTGCCTATAGTCCCAGTTACTTGGTATGCTGAGGCAGGTGGGCTTGAGCCCAGAAGTTTGAGGTGGTAGTGAGCTAGCCTAATGCCTCTGAACTTTAGCTGGAGGCTGCAGAGTAAGAATCTGTCTCAAAAAAAAATTTTTTTTCATCAAATTATTTAATCTTTCTGAGCTTTAGTTTCCTTGTCAGTAAAATAGCTTGCAACATCTAGGTTTCAAAACATCCTGAAGCAAGAAGGCAAAATAAATTGTGACAGTAATAACAATATATGAATCCTAGTTTTATTTATTAATATGCAAACTTAAATACAAAAAAAGAAAATAAAATCTGAAGGACAAAGCATGAAATGTTATGTGATTGTCCAGGAACTATAGTTACTTGTAAAATCTGAATGCTGGCTTCAAGTTTAAACAGCCAAACACAATAGGATGGATACCTGTTGGCTTTGTAATTAGATAGACTGTAGAATAATTCTAATTTCTATCATTTAGTTAACAAAATTCTAAAAATATATAAATTTGGAATGAGAATAAGAATTTGAAGACATACAAAAGTAAGACTTAAATATATTGACTGGCTACTCAAGCAGAACAGCTAAAATTCCAGCAAGGCTTGTAAAGTTAGAATGTAGCAGCAAGGACAGGTGTAGACCAGTTGGCTGGGGCATGTTTGAAAGTAGTGAAACCGCCCTTTACACAAGTCAATAATGGGGTGCAGGGCGAGAACTGTTGTAAGAACCTAGCTAAAAATAATGATAATAATTAGTTTCAGTCCCCCTATTTGCTTCTCTATAATTGCCACTCCAGAGCCACACAGCTGGTGGTCATAAATATTCTTAACTTCTAACCATATCTGGTGCCCATAAAGATTCTTAAATTTCTCCATAGATAACATTGCCTTTTTGAAACCTAAAAGTAATTTTTTAAGATATCTTCCAGGCCCCACATTCATGTGGATTGGTTGAACCACCCAGACCAGCAGCCCATACGAAGATACTGACTCAACTGGAATTGTGACCCCAGGGACTGAGACAACACAAGGAGATGATTTCTATACCCCTATAATTTTGTACCAATTAACAACCCTAATTGCCTAATCCCTTGCCTGATAAATTATCCTTAAAAACCCTGTATCCCAACTTTTGAAGCGCTGGTTGCCAAGTGCAGTTGGGTGTTGTGGAGAAGAATTGGGCCCTTTCTGTTGACCAAAGTGAGCTGCAGGCATTGCAGTTTTCAATGCATCTCATCAATTTGTTGAGCATACTTCTGAGCTCTCACCAACCAACTACCACTTCTTCAAGCATCTTGACAAATTTTTTCAGGGAAAACACTTCCACAACCAGCAGGATGCAGAAAATGCTTTCCAAGAGTTCGTCGCATCCTGAAGCAGAGATTTTTATGCTATAGGAATAAACAAACATTTCTCATTGGCAAAAATGTGTTGATTAAAATGGCTCCTATTTTGATTAATAAAGATGTGTTTGAGCCTAGTTATAATGATTTAAAATTCAGGGCCCAAAATCACTATTACTTTTGCATCAACCTAAATAAAATGCAAGCATCAATATGTTGCTCCCTACAAAAAAAAACAAAAAAAAAAAACCCTGTATCCCAATTTCTTGGGGAGGTGGATTTGAGAAACTTTTTCCCATCTCTCCGCTCAGCGCTCTGGAGAATAAATGTCTTTTGCCATTACAATCCCAACTGCCTCAGTACATTGGCTCTTCTCTGTGCCAGCCGGTAAACGAACCTGGTTGGACAGCAACAGTAGCAATTTATTTCTGGAAAGAGCAGATTTAGGTGATGAATCAGAGCCCTCTGTGTTCATTCCTAGACTATACTTAGCATAAGTTATAATGTACAAAATGGAAATACTAGAGCTCTGAGCAATCAATATCACCGTTTGCACCAATTAAAAATGGTTGTTTCCAAATATGCCTTCTACCTCTGTATTAGCTCCTTATAAATACTCTTTTTTTAAATTGTATCACAAACATTGAATTCTGCAAAAAAAAAAAATGTAAAAAATTGTCAGTATTGTTAGCACAGAATCAAATAGACTTCAGTTTTAAGAGCTAGACTTAGCCTACAGACTCAAAATTACAATTTATATGTTCTTGCTTATGGGAAGCCAGCAAGGAATTCCTTATGAATAATCTATGGAGGAAGTCCTTATAGATTTCTGAGGCCTTTTACCTTTCTGCAGGGATCTGGCTGATATATAAAGTAAGTAACAACTATTCATTTGGAAGAGGGAATTGCATGAATCAGCTTCCTGGCTTGACCTTCCATTTTGCATAAGGAGTTGCAGGGAGTGGTCTGGAACCTGTTGGAAAGTGACAGTCTTTACCAATCATAGATGAGAACCTTTTAAAGGACTAGGTACCAGGCCAGTCTTCCTAAAGGGCTTTTTATTGGCTCCATAAAGTCAACCTTAAACCATCAAAGCAGTCTGGCCATATGTGAAAATTTGCCATTTCAGTCAAAGCCTTGGTAAAATAATCAGTGTCTCTGATTGTGTCCTGTTATAAAAGAAAGAAGATTCTTATTGAACTTTTGCAAATAACTATATTGCCATAAATTAAGAATACTCACAAAGAGTTTCTAAACTGGAGAAATCAAGTACAGAGAAAGATAAATGCTTTAAATTCTGCTCATAAGGATATACTTTACTAATTTGTTATAAGCTATAAATAGCTCAATAGAGGAAAAATTATTTTTGACTGCTGGAAAACAAAACACACAAAGAATCAGCAATGTTTCAAATGGAAAAGTCATAAAAAATTATTTCAGTCCCCTATAAAGTTAGTGTCATGTAATTCATTTTTGTTGTGCTTGAGGTTTAGTTAGAAATCCTCATGAATGGATCAGCTTTTTAAATTAAAGTCTTGGAAGTTTTCCTAGTCCAAATGGTATGAACTCCAAAGTTATCAGAAACCTGTATTCAAGAGTACCTATCAGAGTCCTTTATGCAAATTTTCTTGAAGAAGCAAATTTTTCACTGTAGCTAGTTAAAAACTGCCTTTTGAGAAGAATCAAAGTAAAACAATAATTGTGGATGACAAAATGTCTTAGAATGGCTATGGTTAAAAAGACAATTGACAAGGAAATTTGGTTATTTCTGTGGCATACAACAATTTAACATAGTGATCATAATTATTACTGGTAACATATATCAAGATACACAGAGTTTTTAGAAATTTGATACCATTTTGAAATACATATTTATATAAATATAACTTAAAGAAAATTAAATACCATTTCATATCTGACAATGTTTTCTGTAATTTTACATACCAAATAAGATGAATATGTTTCTCTTGGACTTACAGAGGCCCTAATATAATTTGAACTTTTGATCTTGGAAAATTTGTCAAATATCAAAGGTTTAAAACACTTCTGTGGTGGGAAAGGAAAACTTCCCCTCTAGCCCCGGGAGGTTTGCTGAAAAATCAACTCACAATAAGGCAGATTAATAAGAGAAAAAGATTACAAATTTATTTACTGTGTGCATAGAGAACAGAGAAAATCACAGAGTGATTACCACATATTCAATGGGGTCCAGAAGTTTATATACCTTCATTTTAGAAGGGACGAGGAAATGAGGAACATAGGTAATTCTGTTGAGTGTCATTAAGTGGTTACTAGGCAGGGAGAATAGATACTTGGGAGAATGAATAAAATGGGAGGAAACAGATTGACTTGTAAATGATTGTTTTTGAAAATTAAATTAACCTGAGAGATAACTACTATCTTTAAAATGGGTTGGGCTAGTTCAGGTTGTATTCTTGATCTTCTTCCTTGCAATATATTGAGATAACAGAAAGGGGAAGAAAGGCAGTTCTTTTTGATGGATCCATCTGTTTTTATGCAGATAGAGGGAAAGCCTCTTCTAATCCCTGCTGATCTCTAAGGGCATTTAATTCAAAATACTCTTTATATCAAGGAGTCATATTTTGGAGTAAAATTTCCTGATTCCTTCATTCAATATCACAAATTAGAATCACAGGTCATTTTTAAATAAGTCATCATTTTACCAAAGCAATAATTCAAGATTTTAAAAATCAAAATCTTCCTTCTTTGATAGCAAAGAGACTCAATTTCCCAAACAATCATAAAACCTAATAAAGACAAAAAGAAAGACATGCTAATAAAAAAGGTAAAGTGAATCTGTCTCTCTTTCCCTTCTGTTTTGCAGTTTACTGAAAATGTGAACAAATTTTTTTTACTATGCCTATTAATACTGTATAAAAATCTTGTTCAGACCAAATTTTATCTTTATATTAGTGTCTTATTAATGTTAAAAGCTAATTTTAATATAGCCTTATAAACAAATATATCCAGTCTTAATCAGTTTGACCACAAGGTAAAATTTTTATAAACCTCTTGTAACCTTTTACAATTTTTTTACAATTTTCTTTCCCAACTTTTTAAATTCATTTAATTTTATCTTTTTTTATTTCTCTAATTTAAAACAATTCTTTAAACCTCTAAACTGGGAAAAATTACTTTTCCTTTAACCAAAATCACATCCTTATGTCTTTTTCTAACCTTTTTTACTAAAAAAAAAATATCCTATTTTTTTCTATATATTTTGTATATAAAATTACTACTTTTATATCTAGTAGTTTTGTTTTTAACCACATATATTAATTATAATGTTAACTCTTCATAACCCTTATTTATAGTTAAAAAACTAGGATGTTAAAGTAACTTTGAACTCTGGTCAGTCTTCAATTTTTATTAACAGATCTAAATATATTTAGCTTTATATATCATGTAAAAATAAGATGACAAAGTATATGAATTTAAGCTTATGTTTCTAAAGTAAGCAAACACACTTGCAATTATTAATTAGTTCAGTATTTTAATTTACCTAAAATTGACTCATTTTATGATTGTCTATTGCTTAATTTAACATAATATGACTTTATGATTTTAAATCACTGAAAGGAATTTTGAATATCTTCCTCAGTAATCCTGGGTCCCAAGAAGCCACATGGCACCCAAGGATGTTTATGAAAGGCAGGGCCTATCAGGATCCTGAATTTATGTATCAGTGTAGAGTTCAGGACCAAGGACAAAGCTGTGGAGGTAATGTCTAACGCTTCCCAGCCTAGCCAGGAGGCATAGTTGGGCCAGGGAGAATTCTACGCATCCCCAGGTCTTACCATGGCCATCTGTTTATTTAGAGCCTAGAATCTAATGGCTCTAAGATATTAGCTCACAGACCAGTCAAACAGTTATCAAAAATATTACAGAAGTAATATAAAACATCTAGCAGAAATTGCCTAAATTTGCCTGACTAGTCGATTTATAAAAAATGTCTTCATTAAATTTTGAAGACATTTTTATTTTACCAATAAATTTAAAACTATTTACTAAAGATTACCAAAACCATGTGAACTTGAAAATCATTTGAGTTTATTTACTTCATTTATGAGTACTTGTTTACTTATGAGCCAATTTGGTTTCATAAACAATATTTGAAGACATATATACATGCACATATAAACATGTGGACATAAACAAAGACTCTATAGTCTTTATTTTAAAACTGTAGCCATGAAACTGGAAAGACTCATCAATTTAAAAAGACAGCTAGACTCAAACTGTGCTTCTAAAAGTGGAACAAGTCAAAGCTTACTTCTTTCACATATGGCCCAAGCCCTCACTGAGTCTTAGAGGAAACAGTAACAATCCATATCTCAAAGTATAGGGAAGGAAAATCCAATGCCCTTTAAAAGAAAGTTTGGATGTGCTAGAGGAAGACCAAAAATGGATACCAAGGCAACAACAACAACAACAAAAATACAGGAATTCACTATAGGATTTATGCAGAGACATACAGGATGAGCTTAGAGGAAAGTTAGCTAGTCATTACATATACCAAGGTCAAATTCTCTAACAATACAAACAAATTTCTGATACCTCCAAAAGCCAAAGAAATCAAGTAGCACAATATAAAAGATAACAGAGTTTTATACCTGAGAGGAATCTGTCCATGACTCTTTAGACTTCACAATGAAAACAGAAGACCCCAAAAATGGGGTGAATTGTACTTTTTTCTGAGTTCCTTAATGGGTCTGAGTGAGTCATTAGCATTTCCCTCTGGGTTTTTTCGTGTGGTGCTGAAGATGACAAAGAAGAAGAGGAGTAAAAGTAAATGGGAGCAGATTTTAGTCAGGAGAAACAGCTGATATTTCTGGCTTTTGAATTTTATTTCAATTAAATTAAAAAAAATTAAAGATATCTTTTAAATTAAGCTTAACCAAGTCTGTGACTTAACCAAAGATGCACAACTTATCTCCAAAGAGGTGGAAAGCAGTTTCACAAGATCTAGAAAGGCCAGAAAAACAGCTCTAAGAAAGAAAAGTTTTGCTAACCACAAACAGTATGACTCACATTTCTATTTGGCCAAATTCTCTAGGGTCTCAGATTCAGCTCACCACCTACACACAAAAGGCCCCAGAGCACCGTATGCTCCCACAGATGGAAGAATATGGGAAATCGAAGCTATCTACAGAAGGGAAAAGGATAAACAAATGGCAAAAGTCACACAAATATTTAACCAAAATGGTTGCATTCCTTGATCAGGAATCAAACTCAGGATACTGGGGTGAAAAGACAGAATCTTAACTACTAGGCCACAAGATAAAGTGGCCCTTGTTGTTAGTCCCTGAGAGGCAGCATACAGAGAATTTTATCTTTGTTTTAGGTCTGATTTTTGCTTTTTAATTTTATCAGGAGAATACTTAAGAATAGCCATGATGCTATTATATGTCTTTCTTTTAATTTAATTTTCTATCAGTACAAATAAAGCAATTGTTTCAAATAAGAGCTCTCTAAAATCTATGTGTGAATATATACTTTTTTTTTTAATTTAGGAGTCTAATAAAAGGATCCATCTTAATTTCATTTGGCCATTGACCAATAGAATTTTTAATTGTGTATATAATTTTAATAGAACAGAGAGAGCTGGAAGGTGGTCTTGTTATATAAATAATATCTTATAGGTAGCTGCTCTGAGAGAATGTCTCTTCAGACCTTTAAAGGTGTTATACTCTTAGTTAATTTTTGTTGGAAGGGCCACTTAAAAATATGTCAAAGAGCTATATTTTGGGGTAAAATATCTTGATTTCTTTAACTGGCCAGTTCTCTAGAGGTGGAACTTGACTTACTGCAGCTGTCAGGGTTTTTATCAATTTTAGAGTCCCTGTTTCCATAATTTAGAGCTATCGAGTGTTTTTGTTTTTATTTTTTTGCTTTTTGTTTTGTTTTGTTTTGTGTTTTGAGAGAGAGTCTTGCTCTGTTGCCCGGGCTAGAGTGCAATGGTGTCATCATAGCTCCTGGACTCAAGCCATCCTCCTGCCTCAGCCCCCCGAGTGGCTGGTATTACAGGCATGTGCCACCATGCCTGGCTAATTTTTTAATGTTTTTTATAGAGACAGGATGTCACTATTGCCTAGGCTTGTAATAACTCCCGGCCTCAAGCAATCCTCCCCACTTGGCCCCCCAAAGTGCTAGGATTACAGGCGTGAGCCACAGTGCCAGGCCTAGAGCTGTCAGTTTTGACCAAGAGTTGGTCAATTCTAATGTAAGACAGATCAAAATCAAAAACAGAAAAAATGATCACACAATTTGTATACTGTTTTCCTCTTTAAGGATAAGGAGAAGATATAGCCAGTTGACAATAAATCTTAACCTTCAGCTGTCAAATTCTAAATGAAACCCCAGACCAGCTTTTTACCTGGAGATGGGGCCCAAGCTGGTACCTTAGCACCAACAGGAGAATCGCTGCAAGTAGAAAGGGGCTCTACTCCAAAGTGTCCCTTCATGTTGTTGCCTTTATGACTATTCAGAATAAGTGCATCTGTGGTTTGTGCTTTTCTACAGTGTGTCCTCACACATAGGCTTAATAAACCTCCATTGATTGAGATCTTTGCCTCAACCACTTATTTTGGTTTGTCAGGTTTCAGGGAAGGATTTGTGAAAGAACTGACGTCAAACTTCAATCTGAAAAATGAATAGGGCAAAGTCATGAAGAACCAGGATTGGAACATTGATATAAATGGCACACACAAAGCTTCTAAAGAGAGGTGCCACAGGGTGTCAGACAACCAATAGTCATTTGAGTTTGGCAGGGATAAAGAGTTCAGGAAGGGTGATTACAGAAAAATGATATTAGTATTATTAATAGGGATAAGACTATGAAAACCTTTTGAAGAAATTATGTGGAGTTTCGGTTTTATTCTGAAATCAATTTAAAAAAATAAAATCTTAAACACCAAAATAATGACAAGATAAAATTTGAGTTCCTAGAAAATTAACTTTATAAAGTGTGTGTGTTCATGCATGTGTGTGCATGTGTGTGCCCTGTGATGGGATATTGCCCAGGGTGGATCCCACCTTGTTCCCCGACCCTCACCGTGATCTTCAACTGGAATAAGAGGGTAAATAATCATCTTACTTGTTTTTTATTAATCCTTCTGAAATGCATGTATAGCTCACATTTATTTCAATGATTAATACTAAAAGTGTTTGGGGTCTTTATTTAGAAGTTTGGTGATGTTTTTGTGGCCAGAAATATGCTGTAGAAACTTACCTCTTGTTTATATCAGTTAGCCTTTGGTAAAACTGGTCTCCTTACATATGATATCACTTAAAGTTGCAGTTTCCATGAACCTATCAAAGACATTAAATGAGGACATACTATATTTATGTCAGGCTTTTTGGTATGTGTATTGTACATGTTATAAGGTCACTTTGTGAGGGTAAAATATTTTTATTGATAACAAGGAAGTGAAAGAAGTTTAACATTCTTTGCATGAGAAGCAAAAAATATGATCACAGATTGGAAAGGATTTAGGGGTTGAAAGATAAGCATCCTATGAAATGGATCATATAATTCTGCCTATAAATAAAGGAGTGGTAAGCTGATCACTGGAAAGCAGTACAGTCGCTCTTCGTATCTGTACGTTCCACATTGATGGATTCAATCAACTGAGGATCTAAAATAGTAAAAAAAATAAAATGGATGGTTGTGTCTGCACTAAGCATGAACAGTCTTTTTTTGGTCATTATGCTCCAAACAATGCAGTATAACCAAGACAGTATAACAGCTATCTATATAGCATATACATTATATTAGTTATTATAAGTAATCTAGAAATGATAAAGTATGTGGCAGGATGTGTGTAGGCTATATGCAAATACTACACCATTTTATATAATGAACCTGCACATCCGTGAATTTCAGTATTCTAGGGGGTCCTGGAACCGACCCCCCACACCGCCCCTCACATAGGATACTAAGAGTTGTATATCATTGCCCATTGCCATTTGTAAAACACATTTTTCTCAGGTCAACAGCCCACATCTGTTTGGAGTCAAAGTTATTTCATTTCAGTTTTATCACTTATTAATTATAATCACAAGTAGATTCAGTATCCATTCTTATTACCACATCTCTGCTCACCTTTCCTGAACACTATTCCCATCTTCTGAGCCTGGCTCAGGTATTATGCTGATGAATAAAACATTAAGGACCTAGCTTTAGCATAACAGGAGGTCTGCCTGTGTGGGAGAGAGGAAAATCCAGGTCAAAAAAAGAACCCTTGTGAATTAATCTAGGTGAAGCAGGTAGACTGATCATTATGTCATGGGTTCCAAAGACGTTTGATTGGATGGACTTGAGGCAATTTATTCACATTTAGCCACAGAATCCTTAAATTTGGGGGCGTGATATTTGAAGTTGTGATAGTTTGGAAAATCCAAAAGGATTGTCACACTTAGGTGATTATTTATGAAACTATTCAAGCTGGGCATATCAGGAGTTATTTTCTTATTCTAATATTACTACTAGCTTAACGATTTCTCATTAGAAAATAAGGAATTTATAGCAAATATCAACTATAGTGCTTTCAATCCTAGAATCGTGTGATTTTGTATTATAGTTTAGCAAAAATATATATATTTACTTTAAGCCTTTGGCTATGTATTTTATTTATATTAATATAAATATTTGGGTTGACTAAAAGCATAGATTTAAAAAGCACATCTTCACAAAGGAAAACAAAGTTACAAACTAAATAACAAAGAAATACAATAAAAATGCAAGTCTGTTATTACCAGAAAAATACACTCAATGTAACATATAAAGGCATAATCTTAGATGTGATTGGATCTATAAATTGTCAGGATTTGCAGTGAGTTTAGGATGAAATCATAAAATATCTGATTATTAAGGATATTAAGAGTAATGAAAATGTCTGAATGGGTTGTTCTTATTTTTTTTTAATAACAGTTTACAGTAAATCCAGACTATTATTTTGGGATAATATTGATTGCCATATATTACATATTGCTGCTCAATCTTCATCTTCACTTTGGAAATACATGACAATGTATGGATGTATAAAAAAATAAATATCCCTTTCTTTAAAAAACATCATATTTTAGTTAGTCATAGTAAAATATAGGTCTATTTTGTCTTTTGGTTTTCTAATTTGATTATGTAGGCAGAAATCAAAATAACCTAATACATTAAGAAAAGTGATAGCACACTTGAGTGCCGTGGTTATCCTGAGCTTTAAATAATTATCTCACAAGAGTGTGGGTACTGATGCTCAAAATAGACCTTTCCAAAAATTATCTGTTTTGAACATTCCTTGAATTGTGATATTGCTATTAATCAGACTATTACTTTGATTTGGGCTTCTAGAGAACAGTTGTTTGTCATTCCTAATATATTTATGAAACCTGCTACTAGAAAAGCTTAGATTGCTAATAAAATAGCAAAGATAGCAAAGTACCAAGTATATCAAATGATAGCACTTGGATACTTGTGTTTTTGGCCCTTCTGAGGTGTTATATCTGTTTTCTGTCTGTTTTGTGAACATGGCTCAAGGCATATACAGGTCATTGACTATATGAGGTGATATTCTGTACAAGTAGACCTCTTATCTTTATTATTCAACTTGTGAGTGAATAAAGACCTTTTATATTTAATCTGTCAAGGATGGTCCTGAGAGCATTGTAATGATGTTCTCCTTGGTGTGCAGTAGCATTTAATTGTAAGTATTGTTCCATCTTTGAGGAGGTTAGTTATATCATTTATAATGTTTTTGGAATGCATACTTTTTAAAAAATTGAAGCGCATGTCAAAAATTTTAAATAAATAAATGTATTATCTCATATAACAATAAGTCCAGCTGTGAGGTAGCTGCCAAATTTGCCAAATAACTAATGGCATTAGGAGCTTCACAAATAGCTATTCTCATTGTAACAGAGAAGTGGCTTTGCCATAGCCAAGCAAAGTATCCAATCAAGGCAGACAGATTCTCTTTCTCCCTGCCTATTCCCCCATTGCCATAATCTCCTTTTATCACAAAAAATTTTCCCAGAATCCTCTCAGCAAGATTTCTCTCGAAAAAACAAACAAACAAAAAAAACCCTGTTTCTGGATAGCATTGCATCACTCGCCAATTTATAAACAAATCTTTGTTAAGGAAAATGGCAGTGTTATAATCAGTTACACATGGTTGTTTATAAAAGTAAGGATTGCCCAAATATAATCATGAGATTACCCCTACCAAGAAAGAAGGAGGGAAGTGACTGACTGGTACCAATAAGTTGCTTTATCACACAGCCATGAACCAGCCTGCTTTCAATATTTCAAGTCAGTAGATGAATTGTTAAAAATTAAATAGAAGGCATATTTTCTGTTCTTTAGGAATTTAAGGTCTTTGAAAGAAACCAAAATGTATATAAGAATACAAAAGTATAAGCAGAGATAATTCATATATAAACCAACTTAATAATGAAAAATAGCCACCAAAATACCTACAATAATATATTAAATTAATTTTACTAATAAATTTTACTTAATACAATATATACAAGATATTTTTACTTCAACATGTAATCAAATTAGAAATTTTTTGACATGGTTTGCATTATTTTTCATACTGTCTTTGAAATCTAGTATGTATTTACATTTAAATACTTCTTAATTTGGACTAACCGCATTTCAAGTGGTTTGATAGTTACATAGGGCTTGTAGTTACCAGACTGAAACCTTGGCAAATCTTTCTGGGAACTATAACTTTTGTAATAACGTGTCAATTCCATACCCCTCTCATCAACTCCCAGGAAATTATGTGTAAGTTTTAAGAATGATTCAGATGTATTTAGGAGGTATTCTAAAACAATCACCTAACCTACTTCTGACCTGAGTGATTGTGGACAAACCATTTTATCTTTACAGGTTTCAGTCATTTCATCTGTAAAATGGGGATAATAATCCAACCCAGGAACAATGTTATCAAATTGTTATGAACATTAAGCAAAATGATCACAGGTATAGCACATAGCATCATAACCAGCATATACATTCTCAATAAAAATAGGCTATCATTATGACATCAACAAAAGTTAGTTGATGAAAGTAGATTAAAAAATTGTTGACTGAATTTTTTCTATTCCTTCCAAAAAGAAATGTCATTTTTTGCATTTTTGCATTAATATTCCTGAATTTAAGTGGTTTGCATTTAATATTTGAAACCATGCTGGATTACTAATGCATAATTAGAAAAACGTAAGTTCTGATTCTGAGTTTATTCTCAATTTATGACTCATAGGACATCCAGAAAGTATTTTGCATACAATTGTTCCCTATTTTTCTTGGATTGAAAAGTGAACAGATTGAAAGTAATAGGGCATATTTCTCAGTACCCATTTAATTGACTCAGCACACTAGCTATGAAATAACTCCACAGTATTCAAATGTTTCAGAATAGCTGTGTCAGATGAATCCTATGCAAAGTAGTACCTAAAAAAAGAAGATAAAAATCACATCCCAACCAGATATACTTTACTAGATAAAATCTACTTTTATAGAAAATTAAAGCTTCAAAAGAAGAATAGCTTACTTTTGGCATAATTAAATGATTTGTGGGCTCTGTAACCAAAAAAGAGTAACAGTCATAATCTATGGTATCTTTTGCCATGATGTGACTCTTGAGAGCAAGGGGTATAATATAATTTTTACAAATAAACACTTAGATAAAGTTTAGGGGATATATACTTAATTTTTTATTTTCAGAAAAAAGTTGTGACAGAAGGAATCAACTTGGCTACAAATGGTGGGGAAAATGTCAATAAATCAAATTCAGAAATCTTGCTATCACTAAATTAAAGGTACTGATTGTGTGATTAGTACTGTGTAAAAAGGACTCAGATATTTTGACAAAGATATTTCATATCAGTGACTTAAAATGCATGTCTTAAAAGATTTGTTTCTGTGAGAAAAAAATGTTAATTTAATACAAATAGGTTACCCTATTTCATTAAAAGTTTTTTATTTTTTTAATAGTTCGTATCATAGCACAGGGATACACTGCTTGAATGCAGAGGTTGATAGGGTGAGAAATGCACAGTGGAATTGATAGAGATACAAATATGACGAGTCTAATATAATCCATGTTTCATTCCCTATTAGGTATAATAATCATTTTCTTGTATACCAGCTAAGAATTAGCATAAAAATTAGAAAACATTTAAAGAATTTTGTAGCTGGTATTTCAAAACATGCTAAGAAATAAGCAGAAAAAATGATATGATATATCTTCAAATTCATTTTGGGGGTTAATGTTTATTTTGTAGTGTTACACTAAACAAAGATGTCTATTTTTTCTATTCTTAGGACATCTAGATATCTTAATCTGACCCTGCTCATTATGCAGAAAATGAGCCATGTATAGATTTGTGCCTGATTGACCATGAACAAATTAAGGAAACTACTTTAGGTCCCTCAAAATTATTAGGGCTATTAAGTCTGAAATAGGATACAGAAAATAAATGATCCCCTACCAAAGTCATTTCAGGGCCTCTGAGGAAAGAGTTGGGTTGGATTGGGCCCAGAAAGGTTAACCAAGAAACTAAGATCAAGTGCAAGAGAAGGTAGCATCAAGTGCAAAATGATGGAAGCTGTTTCCTCCAGATTCCTTATCTGTCCTTGTGTGTTTTACAAAGGAAGTATCCTGGCATTCTTGACCACAGTTCAATAGAAAGAGAAATCCAAAAGTTTACATGCATGTATTTAAAAGTTTAGTAGAATGTTCTCTGACTGTGGGAGAATAAAGAGATCAGTTTAAAACCACACGTGATTTTTATTAACAAAAGAAAATGCATGACCCTAATTAATTTTTAATCTTGCTTTGACAACGAAGAGACTCAGAGATAAATATTATTTAACTGCCCTTTAATTATTATGAATCTTTTTTAGTTTCACCGTTTCTTTAATCAATTATATTGACTACAATTATGCCAAGTGTGCATATTATATTTGCATATACTTAGTATCATATTAATTTAATAAAATGTATTAATTGTGGATTAAATATGAATGTGATTCAGATCATATTACATCTGAACTGAGTAGATTTACTTTATTTCTAGGCTACTTATATCGAGTTGATAATCTATGGTGCTACAGTAAAAATAATTTAAAATCTACTAATGAGGTCCTTGATCAAATGGACTTTATTCTTCAAGCCATTAGGGAGGAGGTTAACTAATTTGTTAGTTATTATTAGAAGTACATGAGTATGAGATATTAGTTAATCCCAAGGAAAATAAAATTGGTTTATTTAGTATTTGGCTTTCCTCATATGACCCTTAATTATTTGTTGCATATTTTCAATGCAATCTACTTATTGTTTTCTTTGCTTCCATGTGATAATTAATTTCATAGTCAAAACAAGGATTATTAGGTTTATATAACACATAATTTCCAAGTAATATGTACATATTATTTTACCTCTTCCTCACAACATGTGCAGTAGGTAGAGTAGGGCTTATTTTCAAATTTATTTACCAATAATGAAAATGAGGCTTAGTCAACCCAGTCATAATCCTGTGGCTATTTGGTAGGATATTTACAATCAACCACAGCCTTTTTTATTTCAAACCATGGACTTTATTCCATCACATTCTATATAGAATTTCCAACCAACTTCTAAGAGTTGTAAAGCAATTTCCTTGTTTAATTTTCACCTTTGTGAAAATTATAATTTTAGGATTGTACCAATAAAATGAAAGTAAGAAATGTAAAAATCAGAACTTTTTAAATTTTGTTTTAAAATATTATTTTTGCTCTACTTCTAAACTTTATCAGTCTCACTAAGACCATAAAATCAAGACATAGCTATAATATGTATAACACTTAGTAACATAATACATTATGAGTTATAACGTATTATAGATACTTAGATACTGAATGGAGTAGTACATCTTTCGATCTAAAGCTTCTAACTTTATGTGCCAGATGTATATAATTAAAAAAATAGATAAGCATCATAAAATCTTAGAAATTTAAGCAAATCATACATTATGAAACACTGGGAGATATAACAAAAGCATATTGAAAAAATAAAATTTGTCTTCCAGAAATAACAATAAGTAATATTTTAAATGCCATTTTAATATTTAAAATTAATATCAAATATGTAATATTTCACATTCATATTGTATTGCATTTACTTTTTGTGTTAATATTATTCATAAATATGTATAATATTCTACATGTGCCTATGCACCCACATGACTTGTGTACATATGAGATGTTTACATAATTAGAAACATTATTTCAAATATTATCTTCATCAGTATGGCATTTTGAAAATGTTTGTTATCCAAGTTTTAAAAAATATTACTAAAAATTATTTTTAGAGCATACAAAAATACTAAAATTTAACATAGCAAGGTTGATAATACCTATTCCTCAATGGCTGAACTTTAAATTTTTTTTTTTTCGGTATAGGAATACCCTGTATCCTAAATCCCCATTATTCCTCTCCCATATCTGGTCTTCTAGCATCCACCTTGTTTTTTCCTATTTTACAAACCCTAATATAATTCAGAGTACTTTTCAAATTCAACCTTGATGATGTTACTTTCCTAACTGCTGCACATTTTTCCCAAGATAAAAATACTTTTAAGACTTTTCCAGATCCTACAAGGCACTGCA
The DNA here is from genome assembly GCF_020740605.2 of Lemur catta. NCBI lineage: Eukaryota > Metazoa > Chordata > Mammalia > Primates > Lemuridae > Lemur > Lemur catta. The sequence continues at coordinate 40,483,729 of NC_059133.1, read as the reverse complement.
GGTACTGGCCATCCTCACAAACCTACCAGTTCTCACTATGTCCAATCACATTGGTAAAACTTCTCACACCAGGGACTTCACATGCATTGTTTTCTCTGCTGATCATCCTCCACAGGTGTTATCTGAGCTAATATAGAAATATAGTAGCTAATATTCTTTAATATTTTGTGCAATACATTGAATAAAAATCCTATTGTTATAGGCTGAATTGTGTTGCCCCCAACTTCATGTTAAAGCCCTACCCCCCTACCACCCACACCCCCATACGTATATTGAGATAGAGCCCCTAAGGAGCTATAATGAACTTAGAAGGGTGTAGTTCTGATCTGATGGAACTGGTCCCCTTAAAAGTAGAGGAGGAAGAAACATCAGGTCTCTCTCCACCATGTGGGGATATACTGAGAAGATAACTGTCTTCAAGACTGGAAGAAAGCACTCCCCAGAAACAAAACCCTACCAGAACCTTGATCTTGGACTTGCCAGCCTTCAGATCTGAAAAGAAATAAATTTCTGTTGTTTAAGCCATTCAGTCTATGGTATTTGTTGTAGCAACCCAGGAAGATTAATGCAGATTTGGTACTGAGAAGTGGGGTTCCTGTATAACAAATATGTAAAAATGTGCCTTTAGAACTGGGTAATGAGTAGAGACTGGAAGAGTTTTAAGGTGTATGGTAGAAACATAGATTATATAGGAAATTCTGGTGAGCTCTCAGATGGAAATGAGGAACAGGTTATTTGAAACAGGAGGGAAGTCAAACCTTGTTACAAAGTAGCAAAGAACTTAGCTAAACTAAGTGTTCTAATGTTTTGAGAACGGTAGAAATTGTGAGCAATGAAATCTCCAGTGGAAGAGATTTTGAAGCAAATCAGTGAAGGTGCAGCTTAGGTTCTTTTTCTGTTTATAGTAAAACGTGAGAGATGAATTAAAGATGGAATTATTAGGTAAAAAGAAACCAGAACTTGGAGATTTGAATAATTCCCAGTTTGTCTGTGTTACAAAAAAATGAGAGAGCTTGTTCTGAAGAGAACACTAAGGGTGTGGCTGAACAGCTCTTTGATAGAGATCACAGGTGTACCCATGGATTTAATCAGCCATTTCGGAAACGCAGAAGCCAGGAATAGAGGTAGAATTACAGCAGCAGAAACACTGCTAGCTGAGACTAAAGGTGAGAAAAAACAAAATAAGATGAAGGAACCTTGTCAGACTTCTTAGATCCCACAGGGCCTGACCACAGAGATATTCTGGTGCAAACATTCACTATTATTCAAGAAAAGGGAAGATGAGCAATTCAGAGATGATCAGGGCTGCCTCTTCAGTTTCAGAGGGTGGGGCTATTGCCTCCGTTTTGATAGGCCAAGCAGCCTCCAAATAGCATCGCAAGGGTGGGGTTGCCTGGAGCCTTGAGGGTGGGATTCCCTTCTAGCAGAGTGTCAGAAGCATGATCCTTCCACAACAGAGCCACATGGGCAGGATTGTTACCTCAGTGTATCCAGAAGACAGGGCATCAAGCCAAATAGGATTATTCTCAAGTCTTAAACTATAATGGAATTTGCCTTGCTAGGTTTTGAACTTGTTTAGGGTCCTTCTCCTTTCTTTCCTGTTTCTTCCCTTTGGAATGAAAATGTCTATCCTATGTCTATTCCACCATTGCATGTTGAAAGTGCAAAACTTGTCTGGTTTCATAGCTTCAGAGGTGGAGAAGAATTTTGCCTCAGGATGAATTAAACCTTAAATCTTACTCATATCTGATTTATATAATGTTTAGAAAAAGACTTTGAACTTTAGACCTTAGAGTTGTTGCTGTAATAAGTTAAGCCTTTTGGGGATGTTGGGTTGGAAGGAATGGATTTTACATGTAATAAGGGTATGAACTTGAGGGTGTGGGAGGGCAGGGACAGAGTGTCTTGCCAAAATTCATAGGTTAGACCCCTAACACCCCATAACTATATTGGAGTTAAAGCATTTTAAGGAGGTAATTAAGGTTAATTGAGATTATAAGGGTGGAGCTTTAATCTAGGGCTGATCCCTTTGCAGGAAGAGGAAAAAAATGGCAGAGCTCTTCCTCTCTGCAAGGACACAACAAGAAGGCAACTGTCTGGAAATCATGAAGAAATCTCTCACCAAAAACAAAACCCTACCAGAACCTTGATCTTGCACTTACCAGCCTCTAGAAACGAGAGTAACAAATATCTGTTTTTTAAGTCACCATGTCTGTGGGTAGATTAAATATAATTATTTGGTGTATTTAGAGATTAGGACATTAGGCAAATTCCTGAATAATCAAATGACTACTTTAGAATAGAACCAAGCCATGTAACTTTTCCAGAGAAACTCCTGTTCATCCTTCAATCATCAGCTTAAATAACATCTTTATAAATGAAGCATAGATGGACCCCAGACTAAGTTAGATTAGCATATTATATATTCTTAAATTACAAAGTATATTTCTTTTTTAAAGTAGAACTCAATATTCATTTTCATCTTAGTTTTGTGTCTTTATGCCCCAACAATTTGGCATCTTATGAGAATAAGAATCTTTTCTCTCATCTTTAACTCGCTGTCTCAGTTATTATCACAGTGGTCACCACTTAGTAAACTTCAATAAATACTTATTGAATAAGTAAATTCTTGACACAATTTTTAAATATTTCTTTGAAGTGTATTCATTGTTGCTAAAATGTATTATTATATATGAGGATTAATTTTACTTGTCAAGTTGACTGGGTCACAAGGTGCCCAGATATTTGTTTAAACATTATTTCAGGATGTGTTTGTGAGACTGTTTCTGGAAGAGATCATGATTTAAATAAGTAGACTGAGTAAAACGTATTACCCTGCCCAGTGTGGGTGGACATCGTCTAATCCATTGAGGGTCTCAATAGAACAAAAAGTCAAAGGGAAGGAGAAATCATTTTCTCTGCTCACTGTGTGAATTGGAAAATAGGTCTTCTCAAGCTGTCAGACTTGTACTGGGATTCATACCATTGACTCTCCACTGCTGAAGCCTTTGGAGTTGAACTAGAACTTACACCATTGGTTCTCCTGGTTTTTAGGCCTTGAAACTCAGATTGGAACTGCACTATTGGCTTTTCTGGGTCTCCAGCTTACAGATGGCAGAACACAGGACTTCTTAGATTCCATAATTGCATGAGTGAATTCCTTATAATAAATATCTGTCTCTGTCTCTGTCTCTCTCTCTCTCTACACACATATACACACACACACACACACACACACATATCCTATTAGTTCTGTTTCTCTGAAAAACCCTGATCATTAAAATATATGTTTGAAATATTCATTTTCCTGTTTATTAAATCTTCTTTGTTGAAATTATGAAAAATGAAGAAAAGTATAAATCACTAAACATGTCATAATCATACCACCAGAAATGACTACTTTTTTAATGATGTATTTTTCTAAGGTATTTATAAAAGTAGGGTCTTAGTCTATCTATTTAAAAGTATAATTTCATTCTAATACATTCTGATTATAAATAAAATATATGTTGATATAGAAAATTGAGAAGTCTCTCGGTATATTATATTAATGGGTATTATATTAATGCCATAAACCAGCCCTAGTCTGTGTTATGAAAAGGTGTGAGATGAGGTCAGAATTTACAGTATCTTTCTACATGGGTTGTTCTCAGCAAGCCAAGAAATTAATTTAAAAGTTGACTAGAGTAAGTACAAAGTCTTGAGGCCTAAGGAGAAGTAAATTTAAACTTATATTTTCAGCTGGGAACATCCACAAAAAAAAATACATGCCCACATGTATGAGCATGTAATCAATCATACTAAGATAAGATCACAATCCAAATCTATGAACCATGTGAGGAAATGAACTAAAATGAGAGTTAGCAAATTCAATATGCAGAAAAATTAGCTCCCTAAAAAAAAAGCACCTATATAGTAACTCCAATGAATATCAGTCATCTTCTCCAGATGTATTATTTTGTTCTCTTTTTCTGAAGGTTTCTTATGCATTCTGGAAGATATTGTCTCTATCATTAATTAAAGTTGTCACTTTGTCAATTCTGTGCTTTATTACTTATAACGAATGTTTAATTCTGTGATAGCATTTTTAGTTTTCTATTATTTTTCCCTCTAATTTTTATTGTTACTCTTATAATTTTCTGCTTCTATCACATAGAGGACAAATAGTCATATTGTTTTGAAAATATATAAAAAAGTTTCTTTAAATTCATAGGAATCAAGGTGCATGTTCTTATATTTTAATGTAGTTCTCTCTTTTCACTGTTTTTCAGTTTATTTGTTTACCACATATAGCTTTTTTGCTTCCTTGTTTTATCAACCAGTGGACTAACCAGAACATTGTTGATCCATGGAAGTGAACATGAGGATTGGCTTAGGTGAAATGAGGCTAAAATTTGTTCTCAGATCTAAATGTGGGGTCACTGGATGTAGATAGAATCCCCAGATTGTTTTACTCTTTGCCTCTATTACAGTGAGGCCTTCTATTGTTGTTGACTTATTACAGTACAGTATGTAGAAATACTAAAACACCTGGTGTCTACAGTTGGCAGGAAGTTCTGTGTCTTGAACATTGCCTAAAACATTTTACACCTTTTATCCAAAATTTAGTTAGTGTTTTACATGTGCTAAGTAATAGGGATTTATTAATAAATAAAGTAAATAAAAATTCTGCCCTACGGGAACATACAATCTGCTTGGAAAAGTTTCCAGGATGTAGCATGTTAATGCCAGTCATTCTGTCTACTCCCATGTCCTACCATTGTTCTCTGGGAGTTATAAACTTAAACGGAAGTAGAAGGACATATAATGGAGAAAAAACTTCAGATGGATCAAAAAGTTGTAGCCAGACCGTAGAGAGTAGCTATCTAACTTTCTGGTTGTTTTAAACGGTTACTTTTCAAGTTGGGAACATTTAGAGTGCCTTATTCCTTTCCTTAATTTGTTTTTTTTTCAGGGGCATCCATTTTATGAGGTAAAGCCCAGTAATGTCAAAAAACAAAATATGGAGAATGCATTGTTCTCACTTAATTGACCTCGGTTGGTTTTAGAGTTACCCAAGACTTCTCAGATTCCTTTTTGTTTCCTTTTGTTATTTTTTTAGCTCTGTTCTTTTATTATTTTCTCCATCTATTCCCTTTATTCTATATTAATAGTTATTTAAGTGAAAGTTAAAATAGATTGTGTCAGGATCTGCTTGTCAGACTCAATTTTAAAGTCCTAGAATACTTATATTTCCAAATAGTCTACATTTTTAAAGACAATGTGTAGAATGAAATGTAAAAGTATGCTCTCAGGAGTCAATGCTTCATTTAGCATGTGAAATTCACTGTAGTGTAGAAACTGTGATACTTTTTAAGGTTACTTCACCTTTCTGTGAATTGGGTTTCGCATCTGTAAAACTGGGGAGTGATGTCATTCATTAATCCATTGTATAAAGTAAGTAATAAAATAACATGTGGAATACTCAAAAGAGTGCCAAACAAACACCTAAATTATCATTAGTAGATGATTATGATTATTTCAGCTTACATTCTTCAATGCGATAAAATAGTACACATTTTAAGGAAAAATTTTTCAAAGATAGAAGTATAGAAAAAGTACAGCATAACTTAAGAATTCTGTCTCACTTAAGGAAGAGGTGGTAAATTAACTGTGTATCACACCAATTAGGCTGAAATAATCTGGGTCATATAAAAGAGCTACAGGTCACCAGAACAGGATAAATGCTCATTAACAAAAATGGCATATTAACCAAATAAGAAGGTGAGAATCATAGCATAGAATAACAGAAAAAAACAAAGCTTTGTCAAGTGTATGATCAGGGCTTGAGCTTTGAATTTTAATCACATAAAAAGCACTTTAAATGTATAATGGTAGATAATTAACTAGAAAAAAAGATTACAAATGAGTTTTTAAATCTAATTAAATTGGTTAGAAATGGAGCAAAAACCTCTGATGGCCTTTCCTTGATCATTATAACCAAAATTCTCTAACTCAGAATCTTTCTTATTCTTTTTGTTCATTTTTTTCCTACTACTGTTAGTATCTGATAGTGTGATATTTATTCATTGTTTCTTTCTCTAATCTTTCCTCAAGGGAAATGCAAGCTCCAGGAGGGCAGACTTTGCCATATGCCCAGTATTTAGAATAATGTCTGATATATATTAATATGTACAAAATAAATATTTACTGGATAAATACATATACGTTTCTGAATGGCTAGAATAATCAGGCCAGAAATCAAATATGATTACAAATATTACAAAAATATGGAATAATATATCCCATTTATTTTGATAAAACCTCAAAAATATCTAAAAATAAAATTAGTAAGGTATTGAGAATCAGTAAATTTTAAGAATACAAACAACTTGAATAATATGAGATTCAATAATGGTTCTGCTTAGAAAACTTCATAGCAGAAATTTGAAAATTATCTCCAGATTAACTTTAGATTTTAAGCAATATCAATCAAAATTTCAGCAAGACCGTAAATTTACCTAGAAAAGGAGTTGAAAGTATGAAATTATATTTAGAAAAAGCACACTGATTATTTTCCATCAAATATTAAAATTTTATTTAACAAAATAAATTTTTGATATAAAGAAAATATCTGCAATGTACACTAAAAGCTAAAAAATAATTTTATAAAAATTCAAGTAACTTCATATGTATTCACATACATACAACACCCCAATATTATGATACCACAAGTAAAATTAAATAAAACCTGGTGGCAAAACTGATTATAAACTAGAAAGACTCATGTTGAGATTCATATCTTATATTACACATGCAAACAAATTCCATACTAGCTAAATGTTTTTTAAAAGAAATATGAATTTTAATGGGTAATAGAAATGGATTTTTCCTCCGTCGGTCTGGAGAAAAATTTCTTTTTTTTTAGCATTAAAGTTTGCATGGTAGGTAAAACTATTGAAAGAAACAGTTTTGACTACTTCAAAAGGGAAACTTCTGAAGAAAAATGACAAAATTATAAATTAAAAATAGATCAGAAACACAGAAAAGGGCTATTATTAAAAATTGTATCCACACAGGTGGGCTTCTAATAAACAAAAAACCTCAAAACTATGAGCAGACATTTCTCATAAAATACTGAGGGGCTGGGCACAGTGGCTCAGGCCTGTAATCATAATTCTTTGGGAGACTGAGGTGGGAGGATTGCTTGAAACCTGGAGTTCAAGATCAGCCTGGGTAACATAGTGAGACCTCCTCTCTACAAAAAGTAAAAACATTAGCTGGACTTGGTGACACATGTCTGTAGTCCCAGCTACTTGAGAGGCTGAGACAGGAGGACTACTTGAGCCTAGGAATTTGAGGTTGCAGTGAGTTATGATGGTACCACTGCACTCCAGCCTGGGTCTCTCTTTAAAAAAAAAAAGAAAAGAAAGAGAAAAGAAAAGAAAAGGAAATACTGAGGAATGTGAGGAATGCACATTGTTAAGAAATGATGAGCTTCATTAATTGTCAGATAAATTTTTAAAAAACCTAAATATGACCCAGCAATCCCACTGCTGGGTATATATTTCCAAAAGAAAGGAAATCAGTATATCAAAAACATATCTACACTCCCATTTTCATTGCAGCATTATTCACAATAGCCAAGATATGCAATCAGCCTAAGTGTCCATCAACAGATGAATGGATAAAGAAAATGTGGTACATATACACAATGGAATATTATTCAGCCATAAAAAAGAATTAAATACTGTCATTTGGAACAACATAAATGGAACTGGAAGACATTATGTTAAATGAAATAAACCAGTCACAGAAAGATAAATGTAGCATGTTCTTACTCATTTGTGGGAGCTTAAAAAAAATTGAACTGATGGAAATAAAGAGTAGATTGATGTTGTCAGAGGCTGGGAAAGGTCATGGGGAGAGGGGCATAAAGAGGGGATGGTTAATGGGTAAAAAAATAAAGTTAGAATGAATGAATGAGTTCCACTATTCAGTAGCACAGTAGGGCAACTATAGTTAACAATAATTTATTGCCTATTTTAAAATAACTTAAAGTGTGGATTTGAAATGTTCCTAAAACAAAGAAATGATAAATGCTTGAGGTGATGGATGCCCCAATTATCCTGATTTGATCATTACACATTGTATGCCTGTATGAAAACATCACAGGTATCCTATAAATATGTACAACCATTATGTATCCATAATGATCAAAAACTAAAAATTAAAGCAAAACATAACCAAACAAAAAACTAAATAGTTTTTTATACTTATTAAATTACAGAAATTAAATTTAAATAATTTCTATACTGTATTCATTAAGTCAATTTGTGTGGAATGAGCAAAGACAAAAATAGTAGCAGATGAGATTAAAAAGTAACTGGGAAAAGGGGCAGATCAGATTTTGGTATTCACCTTGACGTGGAATAATCTTCAGTATGGAAAGGAAGATGTAATTTAGGCAAAAGATTCTGGTGACTTGGACCAGGTGGCTGAGTGGAGTGTTGAGACTTGGTTACCTTGTGTCTGTATGTAGATGGTCGGGACAAAAGGATAGATGTAAGGGTGGAAATGTACAGGGGTCAAGAGTGACTGTAAGATTATTGCCTGAATAACAATAAATATATGTTGACATTTACTAGGGAAGGGAATGGGGGTAAGGGGGAGCACATTTGGGACAGAGTAAAAATCTTTGGACCTAGACGTGTTGAGTTTGAAACATATATTACATAGCTAAATGAATCAAGAATTAATTATGATACAGTAGTTAGAATTAGTAAAATGTTTTTTGAAAGATTTTTAATATTTTATCTACAAAATGTTCAAATTAATAGAGCCTACCTCAAAATATGCTTTTTGAAAAGCATATTTTGAAATATGCTTTTAGAATTGACACACACACACACACAAACACAGACACAAACAGCACATGTCAGATCTCTATGCTTATAAAACATATAAGACTATCTAAATCAGGTGCTTTGCAAGACTCAATTTCTAATTTACTAATGTAGAATTTTGCTATATCATGGAAATAGAAGGAATCTGGAAAACAATTCTAACAACCCGAAAAGTAGATGCAAGAGGGTATATCCAAGAGACTTGTCGCCTTGTGGAAAATCAAGTGTGAAATAATAGACATTGAAAATAATTTATGTGATGCCAAACCCAAAGGAATTTCTTTAGCCAGCTAGTTTTATTGGATTCTAAAGCTACCAATGGACATAAATTCAATAAGTGATTTGAGTCGTTAATGCCTTTGTGGGTTTTCAACATTTTGCAAAACTCTTCTGGAATGCTGTGGGAATAACAAATCTGACAAATTTACTCAGCAATTTTGTTATAAAACAATTCCAACAAAAAGTAATGAAAATTTTATTACATTTTTAGCCTCACAACCAATCTATGGAGTAGATACTATCTCTAATGTGATGTATCAGAAGGAAAAGTTTTGTTTCATATGTTACACACGGTAGAGTGAAGCTGGTTTAATTTAACAGCAAAGGCCCCTTCCTAACACTAAGATGCTTCACAAATATAGGGAAAGATGCAAATGAAAAATTTAGATAAAAAATGTTTTACAACTACAGTGAGGTGGTGTTTCATCATATGAAAACAAATTTTAAAAATAAACAAGATATCCCATGCTGTGCTCAACACTTATCTTTTTCCATTATGAATTATACAATACCCAAAATATCTGTTTCACAAAAGATGCAAAAGAAAGTCTCTTTTAATTACAGAGTAGTTTTCACAGGCCTACTCTCCACTATACAAAGAAGATTGATCATTTTTATCCCAAGAACTGGTGTATTTTAATCATTGTATATAACTTCCCATGTATGACTGCCTTGATGTACCTTCTAGAAAAAACTCTTTTCATTTGTTCCGTATTTTTTTTCACATACTATCTAAGCTACACATCAGTATGTTCTCTTTTAGTACTTCTGAATTTGCTGATGTAGATTCATTTTTTTTAAAGTTAATTTTATATAAATTTTCATTACAATGCATGTAGGTTATTTGTATATAAATTAGAAAATAAGAAAAATGCTTATAATTTTATAACACAGAAATAAACAGTTGTAACTGTTGTAACAGTTGTAACAGAGAAATACCCATTGTAACTGTTCTTACATCTTCATCTCCAATTACATCTTGCATTCATTCATTCTTTAAATATTTATTGAATTATCTATCTCAGGCACTATTCTAGTCTCTGAGGATGAAGCAATGAAAATGCCTGGTTTTGAAGAGCTATATTCCATTTGGAGAAGGCGAGTTAAAAATTCTAACTGAACAGATAGATGAAACTTAGTTGAAAGTTAAAGTGAGTTAAAAATTCTAACTGAACAGATAGATGAAACTTAGGTGAAAGTTAAGTGATATGAAGAAAAGTAAAGCAAAGTAAGAATGTCAAGAGTACTGGCAAGGTGGGAGGGCTGCAAGTTGCAACGGGGGTGAGAAAAGACCTTACTGACTGAGAAGGTGATGGTAAAACTGAGAGCGTAAGGGAGGTCTGTGGTTATCAGGGCAAAACAAGTGCCAGGTGATAATAAGTCTATTACATGCCTAACAGGGTTGTCAGAGTAACTAGAGGAGAAGGAGCCAGAAAGAAAGTGGTGGGGATGAGCTTGGAGATGTAACAAATGGAGTCTTATAAACCGTTTCACATTCCTTGACTTTGACTCTGAATATCTTGGGACACATTGGATCGTTATGAGCTGACGTGTATTTACGGAATCACTCTGGCTCCTTTTTTGAAAATAAACTAAAGAGAACACGAGCAAAAGCAAGACAACAATTGAGAGGTTTTTGCAATTATCCAGGCATGTCAGTGATGGCAGAGTTTATTAAACATTTATTACTCAAGATCTTACAGTTTTAAAAATTTTTATTGAAGTTAAAAATTCTTGATTTTAAATACCAGCTAGATCTTCAAGTCTTAGAATGAATAAATAGCAGCCTCATTAGCCTCATTACCTCCCTCTCATGCACGTTGCTCGGAAGCAACCATGTCCAAGTCTTTAAAATTGCTCCCATCCAGCTATATTTTGGTCCTTATTTCTAAATAACATGTTTTCTTAGGCAAACACTTTTCTTTTTGGTTTTAGATACTATCCTTTGTCATCACACCACAGAAAATGAAGATTTAGCCTTCTTACTTCCCCTCCCTAAAGACAGACAAAACACACACATGCCCATTTACATACTTCCCATTAGCCTGTTCTATTAATAGAGTCTTATTTGGCTAGACCGATGGTAATCATTTTCGTTGTTGTGATTCTGTAATAATTATTTTCTGCTCAGACATATAATGCACTATCATTTGATTTCATTCCATTTTTTTTACACTTTTTGTCTTCTCAAAGTTAATAATTTTCTAATACATTTATATGTTTAGGTTTTTTTTGGACTTATCAATCATTTATTCCTAAAATCTTTATAGAAATATACAACTTTTATTTACTTATTTCTTGATTTATTAGATCATTCCTCTCATTCCTGTGTCTTTCTGGGCTTATATAATACTAACTTACATTTCTGCACCTTGTAGTCTGATATGTTAGTAATTACTCATTGGTCTGTGTTCCTGTTTCTTATCTCCAATATTTTCTGTCTTCATAATTTGTAATCTTCTTTTTCTAATATCTCCAGTGTTATTAATGGAATCTGGAGAAAGAAGTATAATGATGGCAGATAATCAGTTGAATATATTTAACTGGCCATAATTTCACTTAACTATATGAGTATTTTTCTCTATCAACATATATTCCAGTATGTTACTCTCAGGTGGCATATAATAGTTCACTGTCATAAACATGGCAAGAATAAACTTTCTGGAAAAACATAAATTATGTATGCATGTACACACATAAATCCATACACATGCACAAATAGTATTATGTACTTAGAAATGTCTTTTGAGTTTCAAGACTGTGATGGCTAATTTTATGTATCAACTTAACTGGTTAAAGGATGCCTAGATAGCTGATAGACATTATTTCTGGGTGTGTCTGTGAGAATGTTTCTGGGAAAGATCAGTATTTGAATTGGTAGACTGAGTAGAGAAGATTCATTCTCACCACAATGCTTGGGCATCATGCCATTCACTGAGAGCCCAGATAGAACAAAAAGGCAGAGGCAGGGCAAATCCTGTCTCTTCTATCAAGTGGGACATCCACCTTTTTCTGACCTTGGACATTGGAGCTCTGGTTCTCTAACCTTTGGACTCAGACTGAATTACTCCAACTAGCTTGCAGATGCAAATCATGGAGGACTTCTCAGCCTCCATAATTATATCAGCCAATTCCTGTAACAAATCTCTTCTTACATATATTTAAATACATACCTTACTGGTTTTGTTTCTCTAAAGAATCCTGATTAATACAACTACTAAATGAGATTTCACAGAACATATTCAAAAAGTGAGTTAAAGCATATAACATTATACAATTTCTGTATAACAATCATTTTTCTCTAAATATTATGGAAATATTAATATAAAATATTGACACCATTTTTTCTGCTTTATTGAGGTATACTTGACAAATAAAATTTGTAAGTATTTAAGTTGTAGAAAATGATGTTTTGGTACACATTTACATTGTGAAATAATTATCACAATACAATCAAGCTAAACAACATATCCATCAGCTCACATACTTCTCTTTTTCTTTTTCTTTTTTGGTGGTAAGAATACTAAGATCAACTTTCCTAGCAAATTTCAAGTATATAATACATTATTATAGCTATAGTCACCATGCTGTATGTTAAGATCTTCAGAAACTTTTCTTCTTAAAACAGAAAATATATGCCCTTTGAGTAACATCAGCCCATTTTCCCCTCCCCAACAACTGGTAACCACCCTACTCTGTTTCTGTGTTCAACTATTTTAGATTCCACACGTAAGTGAGGGCATGAAGTATTAGTCTTTCTGTGTCTGGTTTATTTTACTGAGCATAATGTCCTTCAGGTTCATCCATGTTTTTACAAATGGCAGGAAATTCTTTTTTTTAAAGGTGAATAATTCTTCATTATATATGTGTGTGAATATATATATAATATATAATAGTTTATATATATACATTACATTTTCTGTATCTATTCATCTTTCAATGGCAGTTAGGTTGTTTCCCTATCTTAGCTGTTGGGAATAATGCTGCAATAAATATGGGGGTAGTACAGATATTCCCTTGAGATATTGATTTTATTTCTGTTAGTTATATACCCCAAAATGGGATAGCTGGATCATATGGTAGTTTTATTTTTAACTTTCTGAGGAAATTCCATACTGTTTTCCATAATGGCTATATTGATTTACACTCGTACTAACAGTGTACAAATGTTCCCTTTTCTCCACATTTTTGCCAGCACTTAGTATTTTTTGCCCTTTTGATAATAGCTATTTTAACAGGTGTGAAGTGATGCCTCCACATGAGTTAGGTTTGCATTTCCCTAGTTATTAATCAGGTCCTTAGCCCAATTTTTAATGAGGTTACTTGTTTTTTTTTTTTTTTTGCTAGTGGGTTGTTTCAGTCCCTTATGTATTTTGGATATTAATCCCTTATCATATATTAACATATTTTTAAATTATTGTGGAGTAATACCAAATTTTGGAAGATTCATCATTATGTAAGATTTTAGTTTTTCTACTATTTGGATATCTATAAAAATCTTGGGATGAAGGGCCTTGTATAAATATTTAGCAATTGAGTCCAATTGTTGCTTTATGACAAATTCATAGAATAAGAATGTTGGTATACAAACTAAGTACATTTTAATTACCAATATATGGAGCCAAATTGCCCTTCAGGAAGATGATATCAATTTAAAGACCCAATGGTAGCACTAATGCTTGGTAGTACTTTGTGTTGATAAAGAATTAGCTAAATCTAATTTTACAATTGATTTCTTTTTATAAAACATTCATTTGGTTTTAATTCATTTTATATTGTAAAAGATCTTAACTTTCTAGAATACTGTTAATATTCTAGGCTCTGTGCACTTGGAAAGAAAATGAGCTTGATAATACAAAACAGAATTGATAGATGTATACCTAAACTATCCCTAAATAAATTTACATATTACCTCAAACTACTACAGGAGAATATGCCTGAAGACTAGTTATTTCAAAGGGTCCATGCTGACCCAAGCCAGCTTTATTTACATACTAATTCTTTTTTTTTTTTTTTTTTTTTTTTTTGAGACTGGGTGTCGTTTTGTTGCCCTGGCTAGAGTGAGTGCCGTGGCATCAGCCTAGCTCACAGCAACCTCAAACTCCTGGGCTTAAGTGATCCTACTGCCTCAGCCTCCTGAGTAGCTGGGACTACAGGCATGCGCCACCATGCCCAGCTAATTTTTTCTATATATATTTTAGTTGGCCAGATAATTTCTTTCTATTTTTAGTAGAGACGGGGTCTCCGCTCTTGCTCAGGCTGGTCTGGAACTCCTGACCTCGAGCAATCCACCCGCCTCAGCCTCCCAGAGTGCTACGATTACAGGTGCGAGCCACTGCGCCCGGCCCTAATTCTTTATTTGGTTAGAAATGCAATTTCTTGTACATATGAATATATTATAGAAAAGAATAATTTTAATTTTTTACATGACACTAAAATTGTATCATTGTAAACTATGGAGATATGACAAATCTAACCATAATAAATTTGGATGTGGTTAAAATAGTGTTATTCCTTTTTCAAAATTTGAATGACTCTTCCCAGACAATGTGAATGCATTTTGTTATTAGCCTCTCATTTCCCCTTTGTGTGTTTTGATTAGAGAAGAAAGGCAAGCTGGACTTTAATTATTTCCAAGTTTATTGTTGTGAATTTCAGTATATTTACAGACAAGTATGATTGTACACTACTTTTAAATTGAAAAGTTAATTTTTTTCTGAATGAATCATGGTCAAAATATGACAAGAAAATATGAGGCTCTCATAAATGAACTGTGATAAATCATGTTTCAACTATGAACAAGAATAGCAGTGTCACCCTCTCTTTTTACTAGTAAAGTACAGCACTTATTTCATGAGAAAAGTAATTACCTCAGTGACATTAAAAGCCCTTTTTAATATTATTTCAAGTCTTCCTTTAAGTCTTTTCCGACTGTGTTCCATTTGCAGCATTTTATCCATTCAAGCACTGAGATGGAACTTACTTTAAATAGCATGAAATGCACATTTTGTTTTATATTGTCCTTGAGAATTTTTCCCTATACATATGCAAAGACATAGCTATAGAGTTGTTAATGGATCTCTGTTGCAACTAACTCCTATATCAGCTTTCAATTAATTTTTCTTTCTTTGCTTTATTTGCTTGTCAAGACAAGAATATTATCTGCCCTGCATATATTTGTATATGAATTTTTTTACTATATTGTAGTACCAAAATTAGTCCTTTGTTTAAATTTACAGTTATTATTTCAATTTGACAATTTATTCATACTCTGTTTAGAAAAAATAAAATGAAAGAGATCACTGTTCCTACATAAACAGCCAATTGATTTTCTGCTCCCAAGTTTAGTGACTTCAAAAGTCAAGAAAGTTTTTAAGTTTTATTTTGTGACTATACTCCAGTTATTTCTATCATAAACCCACCAAGACTGGCTTTTGTCTGTTCAGTTTCTACCATGCTTCACCAATGTTCTACAGCCTGGTGCTTTAGGCTGTGCACCACACAATAGCCAAAGCAGACTGTCTGCCAGACCGAGCATTGTTCATGCTCATCCATTGGCCTAAGTTGGCCTTTCCAAATCACACTAACTAGTCTCATTGATTTCTAGCTTATTTGACTTGAGAAAGTGATATTGACAAAAATAATGTAAAACTCAGAGTATGCAAGTACAGCAAGGACATGAGAGGCTGCAGTCCTCAACCTTGACCCAAATAAACTCTTCATATTAATTTTCCTCAGTTTCTTTCTTTGGGTCAACAGACATCATTGGCAAATTAGTTAATAAATGTCATCAGTTCAAAGAGTAATTAAGATGCATCATCACACAAGAAGACCTGAAATTCTCTGAAATTTTACGGCTCATATATGAAAGAAATTGGATGGCATTTTCCTTAAGTTTGGCAACAATCCTAAGATTTTCTTGACATTACCAATAATGTAATGAGTAATGAAATTGAGATGAGATAAGTTTTCCAAAACCATTAATAAGTTCTTTTAGCCAGTCTTGCTAGAGGAAAAGCTGAATTCTTTTTATATCAAATGACACCACAAAATTGTTGTCAGGTGAAGATATAATCAAAGATAATGCAGCTAATGTCTCCACCTAACCAGGTTCATTCGCCCACTGCCCAAGATGAAGCCAATACATAGAGATGGTAGGCTTACAGCAGAGAAAGAGTTTATTACTCATAGTGCAAAGTGGGGAGACAGGAGAAAATTCTCAAATCCACCTTCCCCAGAATTTGGGAGACAGGGTTTTTAAAGACAGTTTGGTGTAGGCAACTGAGTCTGCTAATTGCCTGGGATCAGGGTTGAACCCTAGGGTTGTAGAATTTGTCTGTTTTGTTGACCAGGTTCTTCCACGGGGTCGCAAGACCAGTTGAGTCAATTCTTTGGTATGGGCCACTGGTCTGGGTGGGTCAGCCATTCTACTGGAACGCAGGACCTGAAAGATATCCCAGAAACTACTGCTAGGTTTCAGAAAGGTGATGTTATCTATGGATAAAGCTAAGAATCTTTATGACCACCAGTCATGTGGCTCCAGTGTGGCAATTATTGAGAAGCAAACAGGCAGAAAGTGGCTAATTATTATCGTTATTTTTAGCTTGGCCCTTACCACAGTTCTTGCCTTGCACATCTTTATCAATTTGTAAAAGGCAGTTTCACTAACCACTGCAGAAAAGAATAATATAAAAATGTGTAAAGCCTTTAATTAAAATAAATGTTAATTTATTTTTTCTGTATTTGATGGTTTTGAGGTGACTAAAAAAACAAAGGCTCCTCTTTCGCAGTCTCTGCAGGAGGGTAAGAGTCTAATTTCCATTAACAACAATTAGCAAACACTGGCCTATCACATTGACCAACCCACCCTCAATGTTCTCCAGTACTTTTCCACTAGCTCACACAAGCATTTAAAAATCCTCCTCCCTTTTGTTTCAGCAGAGTTGATTCAATCTTTCCTCCCTATTGCAATAGTCTTGGCTTATATTGCAATAATCTTGAATAAAGTCTCTTTCCAATTTTTACATGTCCGGTGCAGTTCTTCTTTAATAGTGGTATTTGTTAGTTTTTCAGAAATATATAATTTGTTGCAATTTTCTTCCCTTTCTAAGTAAACACTCACATTTATATCCAATTTGTATTTGTAATTTTTTTATTAAGGATCACTTACCCAGTTTTATAATCTCCAGACTCCAAAAAACCTGGATCCATCTTTCCTCCTTCTCTTCAACATAATTTCAAGTAGCTAAAAATACATTGAGTTTATACTCAGCTCCATGCCTTTATTCTACACACTCTCAAGGCCTGAGAAGTTTTTTCCACAAATTCACTCACCAAAACACAACCAATATAGCAAGAACCATCATTTTTTGGAAAACTTTCTATTATCTTTCAATTGGATGTTGTCTTGTTTTTACTGTGTTTCATAGCACTGTTTGTAATTTTGTAATAGAATTTATTACAGTCTGCCAACCAACAGCTATTTGTGTGGTTCCCCAAACTTTTACAATACAGACTGTAAGTTTTTAGATTGCAGGTCACCTATGTTTTTACTCTTTGTATCACCCTCATTACCTGATACAGTACACACAGAAATATATGAGGAATTAAATTGCTGTAACATGAATTTCCTTGATTTAATTTGAAACTTGATTCTCATGAAAGAAATATTGAAAAATCTCCCAAGATAATAAGTTACTTGAAGAGGAAAAGTTATAATTGAGAAAAGAATATTCATGATATCCTGTCATGTATCTCAGGGAGATAACCTTCTTTGATGGGTCAAAATTGAACTTAAACTCTTCCTCTCCCTTTTGTAGCTTTTCCTGACATTTTATAGCCAGAGTTAAACTTATCTCTTCACATACTGAATATTTCCCTAACTATCTGGTTTCCCTACCAAAGTAGAAATTCTTGAGGTCATGGACATTGGTCTTACTTTTCTCTTTATCCTTGGTGCCTCGTATAGGACTTTTCATATAATGAAGCATTCAATAGCACTTATTAGAAAGAAGGAAAAAAAGAGGGGATAAAGAAAGAAGGGAGAGGGAAAGAAGGATTGAGAGAGAGAGCGATTACCCAGTAAGAAAGAGAGACATTGCCCAGTGGAGAAAGAGGTATTACCCGGTAGTAATCAGATTTATCCCTATATTTATCTGATTCCAAAGCCATGGTCTTGTTTTAGGTTGCAGTGTCTCCCATCATAGAACTAAGAACCAGCTGCAGAGAGAATCTAATTCTAACAACAATTAAGATTCATAAGATTCAAAAAAATAAAAAAAATGAATGCAGGCTCTCTTGAAGACTATGAATCATTTCCTTTTTCCACTTAAATTAGGCAGCAGTCAGCATAAATGGGTTTAATAAAAGATGTGTAAAGAAGATTTTTTAAAAATCCAAACACGCTGGTCCTCCCACACCCCTGATACACATATACTACTCAAAGTGTTTTATTTTAAAACTGAGAATATTTCTCTTTAGTCAGTGATACACCCCAGGCAAACACAATTGCTTACTCACAAATGCTGTTGCAAACTCTCTCTTTTCCTATTATGCCATTTGTGTGCTCTTTTCTATTTATTTATTTTAATAAATATTTTACTATAAATAATATATAATTATTTTATAAAATTTAAAACATACAAATGAACAAAAGGAAAGCTAAACCAGCATAAATAGTTCAACAGAGAGAGCCCCCAGTTAGAATTCTATTCCAGTGATTAAAGTACTGATAATAGAGACATAAAGAAATAGAATCATGATACATATAAATTTGTATTTTTTATATACTGATAGCATATTGTGATAGATTACAAAAGAATGGTAGGATGAAAACCAAGGATGGCTGTCTTAACCTGTGTGGATTGCTGTAATAAAATACCATACACTTGATGCCTTCAACAATAGTCAATTATTTCCCACAGTTCTGGAGGCTGGGCTGTCTAAGATCAAGGTGCTGGAAGATTCACTTCTTTTTAAGGGTCTCCTTCCTGGCTTACAAATTGCTGCTCTCTCATATGTCCTCACATGATGTAAAGAGGGAGAGCTCTGGTCTCTCTTCCTCTTCTTACAAAAACAGTCATCCCATCATGGAGGCCCATCCTTATGACATCATCTAAGCCAAATTACCTCCCAGAAGCCCCTCCTGCAGTTATCATTGCATTAGGAATGAATATGTGAGTTTTAGAGGAACATAAACATTCATCTATAACAATGGTCCTTGTTTTTGGTCTGAGCAGCTTATTTTTATCGTGGTTTTTCATTTTTAGGGAGAGAAGCAGATTTAGGATTGTATCCAGAATTCTGTTTTTTATGAGGGAAGGTATTTTATATTTCAGGTGCCTATTATATATTTAAGCCAATGTGTCAAGTAAGCAGTTTGATGAGTGAGTTGACACTCAAAGGTAAAAGAATCAAGGCTTGTCATTTAAAATTGGAGGAGCTGATTTAAACCAATATTTTGTATTTGAAGTTGTTCAAATTTCAGAATTTGGTTTCTTAAAAAAATAGAGGGAGCCAAGCAGGGTGGCTGATGGCTATTATCCTAGCATTTTAGGAGGCCAAGGTATGAGGATTGCTTGAGGCCAGGAGTTTGAGACCAGCCTAACCAACATACCAAGACCCTCTCTCTACAAAAAATAGAAATATTAGCCTAGAGTAGTGGTACATGCCTATAGTTCCAGCTAGTCTGCAGGCTGAGGCAGGAGGATTACTTGAGCCCAGCAGGTATTCAAGACTGTCAGGTTGGCAGTCTGTTCTCAGTTCTTGGTGTGCTCTTGGCCAAAGAATGACCAGACACACCCATCACAAAGCTAGCACCAAATGAAACAAAATTTATTGAGGAAGAGCAAGATAGGTTTATAGAGCAAGAGCAAGATACATTTGCCACAGATTATGAATGGCCCTGTGTTATAACAAGAGGACCTGGTTATGGTCTGGGGTCCTGTTTTGTATTGTCTGGATTGGGCCCTCCTCATGGTTCAAACATCACCATTGAACCACATTGATAGACAGTTAATGGCAGAATAATTAGCCTTAGGTTACTATAGGTTATTTTCCAGACCCCACTGTGCCTGGACTGTCTGGCTCTCAGGCTGGGGAATTCCATGCATTCTTTTGTAGATAGGGAGTTCCTCCTTCCCCCAGGTGTGGCAATTGCTGGGGCAGAATCAAGGTGAGGCAGCACAAAGGTGGGGTACTCATCTTTGTCCCTAGGAGAGCTGGAGGTCCCTTGCTATCTACCTAACAGTTGCAGTGAACTATGATGATGCCACTGAAGTCTAACCAAGGTAACAGAGCATGACCATCTCAGGAAAACAAAAACTAAAGCAAAAACAACTCTCATGGGGCATGATGACTCACACCTGCAATCCCAG
Organism: Lemur catta; assembly: GCF_020740605.2. Classification (NCBI taxonomy): domain Eukaryota; kingdom Metazoa; phylum Chordata; class Mammalia; order Primates; family Lemuridae; genus Lemur; species Lemur catta. The sequence goes on along the minus strand of NC_059133.1, from coordinate 40,463,190 downwards.
CATTTGGGAGGCTAAGGCAGGAGTATCACTTAAGGTCAGGTGTTCAAGACCAGCCTGGGAAACACAGCAAGACCTTGTCACTAAAAAAGAAAGGGAAAGGGAAAGAGAAAAGGAAAGGGAAAAGGGGGCAAGGGGAAATGGGGAAAGGGAAAAGGAAAGGGAAAGGGAAGAAAATGGTGGGAGACTATCATTCATTCAGCTTTTTTTTTTTTTACGGAATATATTTTTCATTTGAATTTTATAGTTCTGAAAATTAGAAAAAAATGAAATAGTTATTTTTGAGTGCTAATGCCCTCATTCTGGCTTTTCTGAAAAATTCTAGTTTAGATATTGGAAAATATATATATATGTTCACATGTAGTTGATTTTGCCAGAAGAGTTATTTTTCTTCTTGGTTTCTGAAAGCACATTTTATATTTGTGGAATAATTAGCTTTTAGTAGGTTATACATTGTTTCATGTGAGAGGAAAGGTATCACATTAAATTATACTGCTGTGATATTGCATAGTTCAGTTAATCTGTAGGTAACGATTTACCATTTCTTGTGGACCAAATATTCAGTTACATGCCTTGCAGAATTAAAAAATAACTCTTCTTAAACTAGTTATCTCCCTAATTTACTAGGGAGAATAACATAAATATATATGGTGGAATATATATAGTTGGTATATAGAGTATATATATAGTTAGTATATATGTTAGTTATATATGTATTTTCCCTAAAGAAATAAATTCCATAAGGAAGTACAGTTAAATTCTGTACAAGGTCTGAAGAGGAAGGCTCAATTCATACATTCATTGAGAATAATAATGCAGTATTAATATTTAGCTTAGGAAAGGCATTAGAGCCATAGATTATTAATATTGACATCAATATACTGATTGCATGTCATACGGCAGGTTAAGTATCAAAAAATTGTCAGAATTTCTCATACTTCAGAGTGACAGTTATTACATATTGTTGAGATATTTGTACAAAAAGTGTTTTCCACCTTTTAATCTCTTCACTGTCTCTAAATAATCTGGGATTATTAGATGATGTCATAGCCCAATGTCTGTGATATCTGAATTGATGACTAAGGAAAAAAGGAACCTTGGTAAGAGCATCCATATCAAACCGAAGGAACAGCCTGCTGATTACACAGAACATTTGTATTTACATACAAATATCTTTGTAATCGGCAGTGATAGGAAAGGAAATGTATGAGAGTCTAAAACATTTAGGTTTGTAAGTGTTCCAACTTACCGTAAGCCCCTACCTCAGAAAATGTTTCCTGATATAAATGAGAAAACTTAGTTCATTTAACAGAATTGTAGCCATTTCAGTTTAAGCATAGAATATTAATGGGTCTTATCTCTTCATATTTCTTTCAGTTTAGCTCTTGAACTTTTTGGTTGTCTTCAGCTAGGCATTCTCTGGTCAATACTTTAGTCTTAGTACAATAGCTTTGTAGAAATGAATGCTTACAGCCTTACTTTTGTTCTTTTAATAACTGACTGCAGAGCTTATTCTCAGGTTGAATTAAAATAGTGAACATGTTAGTACTTATCTGAGTGTTTGGTGTATCACTTAAGTGCTCAAAACTGGTGGATTTTATTCATACAATTTGTTTGTTTGTTTTTAGATAAGCCTGAAATAAGGTCTCAGTTTATATGGTCAAAGGAAGGTCTCTGAGGAAAATATTTTTCATGCATATGATTTTATAGGAAGTGGTGTGCAAGAGATAGTAAGCTACAATGTTAGCATAACTCTAGGACTATGAAATTGGAGATTCATAAAAATTTAAAGGAAAGGTATTTCTAACAAGTATGTCTCAGAAAAAATATCAATTTATCATATTTCTAGTTTCAAGATTGAAATCCTGAGGAAAAAATCCAGGTTTAATTTGTATTTGGGAAATTGATAAGGATTCATTTTTCTGCCAAATGACATTGCACATGGTCCTTATTCTAAATTCACTTGATCCAAGATAATATGAGGTAAACATGTTACCTGTATGAAGTTTGAAGTACCGTGTGCTAAAGTAGATTAGAAACCCAAGTTTTCAATTAAGGTACCTGCTGCAGAGTAATAATACTTAGGGGCAGGACAGCAGTTCTCAAAGTGTAGTTCATAGACCCAGGCTGGGAGTATGTGGGGTAAAATATATTTTCAAAGCAAAAGTTCAAAAAATATTGCTTCCAGCTGTATGCCTACAAGCAAAAATATAAATCTGGACACCTACCTCACACTATACAGTAAGACTAACTTCCTGTGGATCACAGACCTAAATGCAAGACCTGAAACTGTAAAACTCAGAAGAAAACACAGCAGTAAATATGATTGAACTTAGATTAGAAAATTATTTCTTATATATAACATGAAAAGCATATATAATAAAAGATGTTTATAAGTTGAGCTAAATCAAAATTTTAAAATATGTGCTTCCAAAGGACACCATTAAGAAAGTGAAGAGACAATGCAGAGACAATGCTTGCAAATCATATATCTTATAAAGAACTGCATCATACTAAAAGGCTACAGTAGCCAAAACAGTATGCTACTGGCATAAAAATAGACACATAGATCACTGAAACAGAATAGAGAACCTGTATGCCTTTTAGAACCAGTTCCCCTTTCGGCCCCAGGAACAGAATGGCAGAGTCCAAGGCTGCAAAAGGCAAAGGAGTTTATTGGCTGGCTCGAGCCAGGGTCCAAGTCCCAGAGCACCAACGCAGTGGTCTCTTTACGAACTAGGACCCCGCCCTGGGGTAAAAACTAAGCTTTTATGCCTTTCAGTAGGTTACTATGCTGTGCACCCCATTCACCCTCCCCCCTTAGTTCATTTGCTCCTTCAAAGGTGACTTGATCAAGTTCTCTCCTGATTGGTTGGCTTCAAGGTCCCAATACTTTTCCCAGCTGTTTTGCAGAGTCACTGGGCAGGAAGAGGAGGACCCGTCCCCGGAACTCCTTACTTAGGCCCACCCATCTTGGGGAAACCAAAACTTAGGCCTGTGTCAGGAGATTCAGCCTGTCATGGAGTCACTCCTGCTCCCTCTTCTGGCCTTCATTCCCCCCTTTTTCTTGTTCCTACGAGCACTCTTGCTTGTACATGGGGTCTCCTACTTTTCTCATTTTTAGGCTTTGGTAGTGTCTTGTTTTTCCCCCGGAACTGTATTGGGCCCCACAGCACCTGAGATGGGAGAAACTCTTAGTTTAAACTGTATTATAGTGCCAAATATTGAGCGCTGATAGAGAAATATTCCCCAGGATAGTCCCAAGACCCACCGCCTGTCCCTTTTTTCTTTATCTGTGAACCTTACATGTATTAGGTTACAGTTAGAGGCATACCTGACTCGTGAGCATGGCCGGACAAAAAAACATTTCAATGAAAAGAGGTTGCACCTGCCAACTCCATTCTCCGTCATTGGTTGTCACACACTTCCAGTCTGCACAGCAGACAGACACGACTCCCCCACACTTGTGTCTTACTATCCCGGTTCTAAACCTTGGACATGCATAAAACCCATTTCTATTCATGGATACTCTCCGTTCCCTCATACCACTGCCACCTCCCCCATATGAGTTATTATTCCACCAGTCCCGCCCCGGTCCCATGAATTCATGGTCTTGGGGAATTGGGGCTATTGTGCCATTTTATCCATACCCAATCTCCCGGCTGGTAGGGGTGACCATCAATCTCTTTTCCCTCCTGTCGGGTGGCCTGATAAAAGGCTCAGAGGGCAGGCCAGACCCAGCTCTGAACTCGTTGCAGGGCCTGTGCAGCCTGCAGCACTTCTTTTAGGGTTTTCAGGCAGAGCCCCAGAGATCATTTTTGGTATTACAGGTGGAGGAGCACCGTATACAATCTCAAAGGGGGTTAGGCCTAAATGATAGGGGGTGTTCTGGGCTCGGAACAGGGCGAAGGGAAGGAGGGTCAGCCAGTCTCCGCCAGTCTCCAAGACCAATTTAGACAGTCTCCTTTAGGGTTTTGTTTATTCTTTCTATCTGCCCCGAGCTCTGGGGATTATATGCACAATATAATTTCCAATCTGTCCCCAGAGCCCGGGCTAGCCCCTGACTAACTTGACTTGTGAAGGCTGGCTGGTTGTCAGACCCTATGCTCTCCAGCAGCCCGCACCTGGGAACTATTTCTTCTAATATTTTCTTTGCCACTATTAAAGCAGTTTCTCCCTTAGTAGGAAAAGCCTCTACCCATCCTGAGAAGGTGTCTATCATGACCAGTAAGTATTTGTACCCATATTTCCCTGGTCTTATCTCTGTAAAATCTATTTCCCAAAATAATTCTGGTTGCCTCCCCCCATTCCCTGGTACCTGTATGGGTCCCTCTGATCCTCCCCAGCTGCATGACCTGGCAGACACGACAGCTCTTGACAATATTCTCTGCTGCCTTGTCCTGTGACTTGAACCTGAGTTGTGCAGTGTCCAGTAGTTGTAACATCTTTCTCTTGCCAAGATGCGTTGTCCAGTGCAAGTGTCCCAATAGGTGGTAGCCTAAGGCTTCAGGGACTATCAGGCGATGTTCGCCATCTTGGAACCAGCTGTCCTTGTTCGGCATCGCCTGCAGTTTTTCTGTAGCCCACTTTATGTCCGTGCTGGAATAGTCCGGTTGGGGGGGCATCTTCCCCATTCCAGGGGGCGGCAAGCTCAGATGCAGAACATCGGTTAGTACCGGTCCCTCCGCAGCCCTTCTTTGCCTCAGCGTCCGCGGCCTGGTTGCCCCTGGCCTCAAGGGAGTCCCCCCTCTGGTGCCCCGGGGTATGGACTACAGCCACTGCCTTGGGTAGCAGGATGGCTTCTAGTAGTTGGAGTATCTCTGGCTTGTGCTTAATCTCTTTGCCTTCAGCTGTAATGAAGCCCCTTTCTCTATAGAGGGCTCCATGTATATGCACTGTCCCGAAGAAAGAGCAGCTGTCAGTATACACCATCAGCCTCTTCCCCTGGGCCCGGCGAAGGGCTTCTGTCAATGCGACCAGTTCAGCCTTCTGGGCCGAGGTCCCCTGTGGAAGGCACGTGGCCCAGATAAGCCTGCCTTGCTCATCTACTATGGCCGCCCCTGCATACCTGTGTCTGTCCTGGACGAAGCTGCTCCTATCCGTGAACGAGGTCAGGTCACTGTTTGCGAGGGGGCGGTCTTGCAGGTCACTCCAGGCCATCTGGGTCTCGGCCAGGATCTCAAGGCAGCTATGTTCAGGCGTTGCCGGCTCAGGATCTTGGCAGAAGCGTAGCTGGGTTCAGGATGGCAGGAGTCCGGGACTCGATGCGAGGAGCATCCAACAGGAGTCCCTGGTAGTGAGTCAACCTCGCGTTTGTAATCCATCGCCCTGGTGGCTGTCTCAGGATCCCCTCTATGGCGTGAGGGGTGGTAATTTGCAGATGCTGTCCCAGGGTGAGCTTGTTGGCATCTTTGACCAGCAAAGCAGTAGCTGTGACAATCCGCAGGCATGCCAGCCATCCTGCCGCCACTGGATCTAGCATTCTGGACAGGTATGCCACCGGCCGCCTCCAAGGTCCCAGCGTCTGCCTGAGCACCCCCTGTGTCTATCAGGAAACTGACTGGGCTCCCCTCTATATTTAAGGTTACCCTGGGCTCGGGGAAAGGGTCCGAACCCCGTCTTTCCTATTTACTATCTTCTTCTTGCCCCGCTAGTAAGACTCTCTTAAGCAATGCTCTCCTTCCTGGCCCCCCGCCCCTTTTCCTTGAGACATTCTCTAGCCCAATGTCCCTGCTCTTTGCAGTGTGCGCACTGATCCTTGCCTAGCCTCTCTCTCCGAGGTCGTTTTCGTCCGTTTGCCCCTAAACTGACCCCCTTCCATGGCTGCAAGTAGGATCTTGGCCATCTCCTTATTTGCCTTACACGCCTCACCCACCTGGAACTTCCTATCTTCCTGTCTTATTCTTTCTAACTTCTCTTCCGGCGTCTCCCTATTGTTATAGACTTTTTCTGCTACTTCCAGCAGGTCTCTCAGAGTTTTCTCACTGAACCTCTCTATTTTCTGCACCTTGTACCTAATGTCAGGGGCTGCCTGGTTAACAAAAGCCATCATTACTGCCGCCTTGCTGTCTTCTGCAGTAGGATCTATGGGAGTGTACTGTCTGAAAGCCTCCATAATCCTCTCTAGATAAGCCGCCGGACTCTCCTCGGGCCCCTGCCGAACATCCCCTACCTTAGCCAAATTGGTCGGCTTACGTGCCGCCACCCGGAGACCAGCCATCAGAGTCTGGCAGTAGACCCGGAGACGCTCCCTACCTTCAGACTCATTGTAATCCCAGGGTGGTCATTCAAGGGGAAAGGTCTGGTCGATGACTCGAAGGTTGATGGTAGGCCTGCCGTCCTCTGCTAACTTTCGAGCCTCCCCCTGGATTTGCTCCCTCTCCTCCGTGGTAAAAAGAACCTTAAGCAACTGTTGGCAGTCGTCCCATGTGGGCTGATCAGTGAAAAGGACAGAATCTAAAAGGTTAATTAGATCTCTTGGATTATCAGAAAAATTTGCATTTTGAGATTTCCAATTATAAAGACCACTGGTGGAGAAGGGCCAGTACTGATATGCCTGCTCCCTGTCCACTCCCGGGGGTCCCATGGCCCTCAAGGGAAGCGCCCTCACGGGTTCAAGATCTGGAGTTTGTCCAGTCCGTTGTCTAGTGCCGTACGCCGGCCCCCCGCCCCCCCATTGGAGGCTCCGTCCTCCCCTGGGCCACGGGAGCCTCATGAGCCGCCTGTGCCCCCTGGGCCACCCTGGGATCATAAGGTGGGGGTGTATGCAACTCTAGGTCTATTAAATCTGGATATAGATTAGAGTCTGGCAGCACAGGTGACCCGGGGGGCTGAGGGTCCTGCACCCCTCTGGTTTTTCTGGTTCCTTGAACAAAATGGGCAGCAGGTCTTGGCCTTAGTCAGACCCTGTTTTAGTTTTATTTCTTTCCACAGTGGGGCCTCAGAGGATGCCCTGTCCTCCTGAGTCACTGAGGAGAAAAAGGGTTATTAATCAAAAGGGGGCAATGAAAACGTTCAAAAGACACCGCATGACACAAAGCCACTAGAAAGGGGGGGGCAGTTTGCAACCACACAAGGAGTCCCATCAAGAGCCAGTAGAGAAGTGTGAAGGCAGCCTTTTTAGAGGTCTCCAGGATTGAGGGGTCACGGTGTACAAGCTAATACCAAGCAGTAGCGCCAACACGGAAGGGAGCCCCCCCAAAGAAAAATCTGTAACCAGGAGATTGTAAATCCAGAGATAGAGAGGGCCATAGAAAAAGGAGAAGCTATTGGGCTGTTCCACTCAGCAGCACCTCGGCTCAGCAGACTCACTCACGAACCTCATTCACCATTAGTCACACTTACAGACACTCACACAGTAGGCATTTAATACCAATCACACGCCTGACCTAAGAGTCCGGACTCGTTTCTTGGTCTTTTTCTCATAAATTGGCCAATATCACTCAAGAGAAATCCACAAAGGCACAAACAGACAATACTAGACCGGTCCTATGCTAACCATCTAAAACTCAGACAAATGGAAGCAGAATTTCCACCGAGCGGCCCCGGACTTAACCCCTTGGGGTGCCTGCCACCCGTTGGAAAATGCTTTCTGCCCAGCGGCCCCGGACTTATCCCCTCTCGGGGTACCTCCCGCTGGTTGGAAAACAAAAGACAAACAAAGAAGCAACAAACAACAGAGATTTTAGCCAGTTACCGTTTGGATTCCTCGTCAAACGGATCTACTTGGTTTCGCTTTCTCAGAGAATAGATAGAGGAGTTGTCTGAGTCTGTCCCATGCTCACAAAGGAAATGGGGGAGGGAGTTTCTCTCAGGTGTCCGCCTGGCTGCGTCCCTCGCCGGAACTTAGGAGCATCTTGGCTAAGGTGTACCCGTATAAAGCCCGGGCCCGGTCCCTCCTTTTTAGGGGAGTGAATCATCGTTATGCCGTATGACGTCGCCACAGAAATGCAGGTTAGGACCCACTCAGATTCTGTAGCCGCAGCCGTGGAACCTCATACAGTCACGCTTCATTCACTCAATCAGACAGACAGACTTTACCTCTCTTTCTTTTACTTTCTTTTTTTTTCTACGTCAGCTGCACCATTTCTGAATTTCCGCCCAGTGGCCCCCACTCGGGGTTGTGTCCCACTGCTTGGAAAAACCCTTTTCAGACGGACCTTACCGGCCAACACCAACAACCTATCAGGGGGGCGAGGGATGTCTCCCTTCGCTCCCGACCAGCGGCTTTCCAACAGCGCATCCGCCGAGGCCTTTTGCTGGTCACGGTATGGATCCTGCATCATACGGAATTTCTTACTGCCTCAGACCTAGCTGGCTGACAGACTTCCGCCCAGCGTCCCCCTCTCGTGGTTGCGTCCCACTGGCTGGAACACAGAAGACAGACAAAGAAACAACAAACAACAGACAAGGGGGTGACAGACATCTCCTGTCACTCCCGACCGGCGACCCACCAGTGCGTCCGCCTAAGTCTTCTGCCGGTCATTTCCCAGGGCCCAGTTACCTACACCGTATGGATTTTCAGCGCTTCAAATCCTCCTCGGATCCGGATTCTGTTCCGGGGGTTTTGGGATCCCGGACGAGCCCAAAAATGTTAGAGCCGGATTCCCTCGGCCGCGGGAACAAAATGGCAGAGTCCAAGGCTGCAAAAGGCAAAGGAGTTTATTGGCTGGCTCGAGCCAGGGTCCAAGTCCCAGAGCACCAACGCAGTGGTCTCTTTACAAACTAGGACCCCGCCCTGGGGTAAAAACTAAGCTTTTATGCCTTTTAGTAGGTTACCTACGCTGTGCACACCATTCACCCTCCCCCCTTAGTTCATTTGCTCCTTCAAAGGTGGCTTCATCAAGTTCTCCCCTGATTGGTTGGCTCCAAGGTGCTCCATGTCCTAATACTTTTCCCAGCTGTTTTGCAGAGTCACTGGGCGGGAAGAGGAGGACCCGTCTCGGGAACTCGTGACTTAGGCCCACCCATCTTGGGGAAACCAAAACTTAGGCCTGTGTGAGGAGATTCAGCCTGTGAAGGAGTCATTCCTCCTCCCCCTTCTGCCTTTCATGCTAAAGGGTGAAAACTGCTCCCGTCCTTGAAATAATGGTGAAAGGATGGTGAAATAATACTGAAAACAATGGTTTCTGCAAAGGCTCTAGTACCAAGTATGAGAAATACCAAGGAACCTGGACCTCAGGAGAGTTTTCTCTTCGAAAAACATCCTAGGCTGAAGGATGCAGAGACCAACCTTATCACTATTATTGTGAAAAATGCTATCAAAAATGGAAAATAATTATCAACATACTGGTTATTTAAAAAGTGACAGGCTAAAATCTGAAAGAGGATGGGCACTTTCATGTCTCACCCAAATGTGCACTTCTCATCTCTGGAGATAATCAAATCAAAGCCAGGACTGACAGAGGCCCTGAACTTAGAGCCCACACAGAAATCTCAACTACAAGGGAGGATTCTTATGCTAATGGGTGAAAATTGCTCCCCTTCTTACAATAATAGTTTAACAATGCTGGAATAATACTTAAAAGACTGATTTCTTCAAAGGCTCTGGTAGCAAGTATTGAAAATGCCAAGGTACCTGGGCCTCAGCATAGTTTTGTCTACGAAACCACCTTAGGTTTCAGGATGCAGAGACCAACGTTATCACAATTATGGTGAATACAGCTATAAAAAATGGCAAATAATTGCCCACCTACTGGTTATTCCAAAAGTTCTGCCACACACCTCTTGGAAAAATCCAGTTACCTGGGCTGAGCCTTATATTGGTCTGGAGAACCAGTCGTGATACCCAGCTGATGAATCAAATGATTCTGAAAGGAACGGTGAAAAGTGCGGATCCTGTTTCAGTCTTTAGACTGAAACAGGATCCGCACTATTCACCTGTCACACAAAGGCGCACTTCTCATGTCTGGTGCTAGTCCAACAAACCCAGGACTGACAGAGGCCCTGCACTTGCCACCCCAGAAAAATATCTCTTCTCCAAAGAAGGATTCTTACGCTAACGGTTGAAAAGGGCTCCCGTTCTTGAAACAGTGGTGAAAGGATGGTGAAATAATACTGAAGACAATCCTATCTTCCAAGGCTCTGGTGCCAGGTATGGGAAATACCAGGTTACCTGGGCCTCAGCAGAGTTTTCTCTGCGAAAAGCATCATAGGCTTCAGGATGCGGAGACCGAGCTCATGACTATTACAGTGCAAAACACTATGGAAATGGCAAATAATTATCAACATACTGGTGATTTCAAATGTGTCAGGATGAAATCTGAAGCACGGTGTGCACTATTCCCATCTCACGCAAATTTGCGCTTACCAAATCTGGAGGTAAACAAATCAAACACAGGGCTGACAGAAGCCACGCACTTACACCCCACCCAGAAATCTCAACTACCAGGAAGGATTCTTATGCTAATGCATGAAAGCTGCTCAGGTTCTGAAAATAATGGTGAAACCACACTGGAATAATACTTAAAAGAACACTTTCTTTATAGTCTCTAGTACCAACTACTGGAAATGCCAAGTTTACTGGGCATCAGCATGCTTTTGTCTGTGAAAACTATCAGATGCTTAAGGATGCAGAGACCAACCTTATGACAATTACAGTGAAAAGTGCTACAGAAAAATACCAAATAGTTCTCCACCTAGCCGTTATTTCAAAAGTTCTGCCACACACCTCTTGGAAAGATCGGGTTACTTTGGCATAGCCTTCCATTGGTCTGGAGAAGGAATCGCCATTCCTAGCTGATGAAGCAAATGATTCTGAAAGGAACCGTGAAAAGTGCGGATCCTGTTTCAGTCTTTAGACTCAAACAGGATCCGCACTATTCACCTCTCACACAAAGGCGCATTTCTCATGTCTGGTGCTAGTCCAACAAACCCAGGACTGACAGAGGCCCTGCACTTGCCACCCCAGAAAACTATCTCATATCCAAAGAAGGATTCTTACGCTAACGGTGGAAAAGGGCTCCCGTTCTTGAAACAGTGGTGAAAGGATGGTGAAATAATACTGAAAACAATCCTATTGTAAAGGGCTCCGGTGCCAGGCATGGGAAATACAAAGTTACCTGGGCCTCAGCAGAGTTGTCTCTGCGAAACGCATCATAGGCTTCAGGATGCAGAGACCGACCTCATGACTATTACGGTGCAAAATGGTATGGAAATGGCAAATAATTACCAACATACTGGTGATTTCAAAAGTGTCAGGATGAAACCAGAAGCAGGATCCACACTTTTCCCATCTCACGCAAATATGCTCTTACCTACTCTGGAGGTAATCAAATCAAACACAGGGCTGGCAGAAGGCCCGCCCTTACACCCCACACAGAAATCTCAACTACAAGGGAGGATTCTTATGCTAATGCGTGAAACTGGCTCTGGTTCTGAAAATAATGGTGAAACCACAGTGGAATAATACTTAAAAGAACACTTTCTTGATAGTCTCTAGTACCCAGTATTGGAAATGCCAGGTTTACTGGGCCTCAGCATGTTTCTGTCTGTGAAAACTATCCTATGCTTCAGGATGCAGAGACCAACCTTATGACAATTATGGTGAAAAGTGCTACGGAAAAATACCAAATAGTTCTCAACCTAGCGCTTATGTTCAAAAGCGGTGCCACACACCTCTTGGGAAGATCCAGTTACTTTGGCCTAGCCTTCCATTGGTCTGGAGAAGGAATCGCCATTCCTAGCTGATGAAGCAAATGATTCTGAAACGAACGGTGAAAAGTGCTGATCCTGTTTCAGTCTTTAGACTGAAACAGGATCCGCACTATTCACCTGGCACACAAAGGCGCACTTCTCATGTCTGGTGCTAGTCCAACAAACCCACGACCGACAGAGGCCCTGCAATTGCCACCCCAGAAAATTATCTCATCTCCAAAGAAGGATTGTTAGGCTAACGGTTGAAAAGTGCTCCCGATCTTGAAACAGTGGTGAAAGGATGATGAAATAATACTGAAAACAATCCTATCTCCAAAGACACTGGTGCCAGGTATGGGAAATACCAAGTTAGCTGGGCCTCAGTACAGTTTTCTCTGTGAAAAGCATCATAGGCTTCAGTATGCAGAGACCAATCTCATCACTATTACGGTGGAAAACGCGATGAAAATGGCAAATAATTACCGACATACTGGTGATTTCAAAATTGTCAGGACGAATCCTGAAGCGAGATCCACACTTTTCCCGTCTGAAGCAAATATGCCCTTACCAACTCTGGAGGTAAACAAATCAAACACAGGGCTGACAGAAGGCCCGCCCTTACAAACAACACAGAAATCTCAACTATGAGACAGGATTCTTATGCTAATGCGTGAAACTGGCTCTGGTTCTGAAAATAATGGTGAAACCACAGTGGAATAATACGTAAAAGAACACTTTCTTGATAGTCTCTAGTACCAACTATTGGAAATGCCAAGTTTTCTGGGCCTCAGCATGTTTCTGTCTGTGAAAACTATCCTATGCTTCAGGATGCTGAGACCAACCTTGTGACAATTATGGTGAAAAGTGGTACGGAAAAATACCAAATAGTTCTCAACCTAGAGCTTATTTCAAAAGTGGTGCCACACACCTCTTGGGAAGATCCAGTTACTTTGGCCTAGCCTTCCATTAGTCTGGAGAAGGAATCGGCATTCCTAGCTGATGAAACAAATGATTCTGAAAGGAACGGTGAATAGTGCGGATCCTGTTTCAGGCTTTAGACTGAAACAGGATCCTCACTATTCACCTGTCACACAAAGGCGCACTTCTCACGTCTGCTGCTAGTCCAACAAACCCAGGACTGACAGAGGCCCTGCCCTTGCCACTCCAGAAAATTATCTCATCTCCAAAGAACGATTCCTAGGCTAACGGTTGAAAAGTGTTCCCCTTCTTGAAACAGTGGTGAAAGGACGGTGAAATAATACTGAAAACAATCGTAGCTCCAAAGTCTCTGGTGCCCGCTGTGGGAAATAGCAAGATATCTTGGTTTCAGTAGAGTTTTCTCTGCGAAAAGCATCATGGGCTTAAGGATGCAGAGAAAAACGTTATCACTATTAGGGTGCAAAACGCGATGGAATTGGCAAATAATTACCAACATACTGGTGATTTCAAAAGTGTCAGGATGAATCCTGAAGCGGGATCCACACTTTTCCAATCTCACGCAAATATGCCCTTACCAACTCCGGAGGTAAACAAATCAAACACAGGGCTGAAAGAAGGCCCGCTGCATACCCCACACAGAAATCTCAAGTAGGAGGGTGGATTCTTATGCTAATGAGTGAAACCGGCTCTAGTTCTGAAAATAATGGTGAAAGCACAGTGGAATACTACTTAAAAGACCACTTTCTTGATAGTCTTTTTTACCAGCTATTAGAAATGCCACGTTTTCTGGGCCTCAGCATGCTTCTCTCTGTGAAAACTATCCTATGCTTCAGGATGCAGAGACCAACCTTATGACAATTATGGTGAAAGGTGCTACGGAAAAATACCAAATAGTTCTCAACCTACCGCTTATTTCAAAAGCGGTGCCACACACCTCTTAGGAAGATCCAGTTACTATGGCCTAGCCTTCCATTGGTCTGGAGAAGGAATCGCCATTCCTAGCTGATGAAGCAAATGATTCTGAAAAGAACGGTGAAAAGTGCGGATCCTGTTTCAGTCTTTAGACTAAAACAGGATCCGCACTATTCACCTGTCACACAAAGGCGCACTTCTCATGTCTGGTGCTAGTCCAACAAACCCATGACTGACAGAGGCCCTGAAATTGCCACCCCAGGAAATTATCTCATCTCCAAAGAAGGATTCTTAGGCTAACGGTTGAAAAGTGCTCCCGATCTTGAAACAGTGGTGAATGGACTATGTAATAATACTGAAAACAATCCTATCTCCAAAGACTCTGGTGCCAGGTATGGGAAATACCAAGTTATCTGGGCCTCAGGGGAGTTTTCTCTGCGAAAACCATCATAGGCTTAAGGATGCAGAGACCAACCTTATCACTATTGCTGTGCAAAACGCGATGGAAATGGCAAATAATTACCAACATACTGCTGATTTCAAAAGTGTCAGGATGAATCCTGAAGCGGGATCCACACTTTTCCCATCTCACGAAATTATGCCCTTACCAATTCCGGAGGTAAACAAATCAAACACAGGGCTGACAGAAGGCCAGCCCTTACACCCCACACAGAAATCTCAACTATGAGGGAGGATTCTTATGGTAATGCATGAAACCGGCTCTGGTTCTGAAAATAATGGTGAAACCACAGTGGAATAATACCTAAAAGAACACTTTCTTGATAGTCTCTAGTACCCACTGTTTGAAATGCCACGTTTCCTGGGCCTCAGCATGTTTCTGTCTGTGAAAACTATCCTATGCTTCAGCATGCAGAGACCAACCTTATGACAATTATGGTGAAAAGTGCTACGGAAAAATACCAAATAGGTCTCAACCTAGCGCTTATTTCAAAAGCGGTGCCACACACCTCTTGGGAAGATCCAGTTACTTTGGCGTAGCCTTCCATTGGTCTGGAGAAGGAATCGCCATTCCTAGCTGATGAAGCAAATGATTCTGAAAGGAACGGTGAAAAGTGCGGATCCTGTTTCAGTCTTTAGACTGAAACAGGATCCGCACTATTCACCTGTCACACAAAGGCACACTTCTCATGTCTGGTGCTAGTCCAACAAACCCAGGACTGACAGAGGCCCTGCAATTGCCACCCCAGAAAATTATCTCATCTCCAAAGAAGGATTCTTAGGCTAATGGTTGAAAAGTGCTCCCGATCTTGAAACAGTGGTGAAAGGACGATGAAATAATCCAGAAAACAATCCTATCTCCAAAGACTCTGGTTCCAGGTATGGGAAATACCAAGTTATCTGGGCCTAAGGGGAGTTTTTTCTGCGAAAAGCATCATAGGCTTAAAGATGCAGAGACCAACCTTATCACTATTGCTGTGCAAAACGCCATGGAAATGGCAAATAATTACCAACATACTGGTGATTTCAAAAGTGTCAGGATGAAATCTGAAGCACCATCCACGCTTTTCCTATATCACGCAAATATGCACTTACCAACTATGGAGGTAATCAAATCAAACACAGGGCTGGCAGAAGGCCCGCCCTTACACCCCTCACAGACATCTCAACTATGAGGGAGGATTCTTATGGTAATGCGTGAAACCGGCTCTGGTTCTGAAAATAATGGTGAAACCACAGTGGAATAATACTTAAAAGAACACTTTCTTGATAGTCTCTAGTACCCACTGTTTGAAATGCCAAGTTTATTGGGCCTCAGCATGTTTCTGTCTGTGAAAACTATCCTATGCTTCAGCATGCAGAGACCAACCTTATGACAATTATGGTGAAAAGTGGAACGGAAAAATACCAAATAGTTCTCAACTTAGCGCTTATTTCAAAAGCGGTGCCACACACCTCTTGGGAGGATCCAGTTACTTTGGCCTAGCCTTCCATTGGTCTGGAGAAGGAATCACCATTCCTAGCTGATGAAGCAAATGATTCTGAAAGGAACGGTGAAAAGTGCGGATCCTTTTTCAGTCTTTAGACTGAAACAGTATCCGCACTATTCACCTGTCACACAAAGGCGCACTTCTCATGTCTGGTGCTAGTCCAACAAACCCAGGACTGACAGAGGCCCTGCAATTGCCACCCCAGAAAATTATCTCATCTCCAAAGAAGGATTCTGAGGCTAATGGTTGAAAAGTGCTCCCGATCTTGAAACAGTGGTGAAAGGACGATGAAATAATCCTGAAAAAATCCTATCTCCAAAGACTCTGGTGCCAGGTATGGGAAATACCAAGTTTTCTGGGCCTCAGGGGAGTTTTTTCTGCGAAAAGCATCATAGGCTTGAGGATGCAGAGACCAACCTTATCACTATTGCTGTGCAAAACGCCATGGAAATGGCAAATAATTACCAACATACTGCTGATTTCAAAAGTGTCAGGATGAATCCTTAAGCGGGATCCAAACTTTTCCCATCTCACGAAAATATACCCTTACCAACTCCGGAGGTAAACAAATCAAACACAGGGCTGACAGAAGGCCCGCTGTACACCCCACACAGAAATCTCAACTAGGAGGGTGGATTCTTATGGTAATGAGTGAAACCTGCTCTGGTTCTGAAAATAATGGTGAAACCACAGTGGAATAATACCTAAAAGAACACTTTCTTGATAGTCTCTCGTACCAGCTATTGGAAATGCCACGTTTCCTGGGCCTCAGCATGTTTCTGTCTGTGAAAACTATCCTATGCTTCAGCATCCAGAGACCAACCTTATGACAATTATGGTGAAACCTGCTACGGAAAAATACCAAATAGGTCTCAACCTAGCACTTATTTCAAAAGCGGTGCCACACACCTCTTGGGAAGATCCAGTTACTTTGGCCTAGCCTTCCATTGGTCTGGAGAAGGAATCGCCATTCCTAGCTGATGAAGCAAATGATTCTGAAAGGAACGGTGAAAAGTGCGGATCCTGTTTCAGTCTTTAGACTGAAACAGGATCCGCACTATTCACCTGTCACACAAAGGCGCACTTCTCATGTCTGGTGCTAGTCCAACAAACCCAGGACTGACAGAGGCCCTGCAATTGCCACCCCAGAAAATTATCTCATCTCCAAAGAAGGATTCTGAGGCTAACGGTTGAAAACTGCTCCCGATCTTGAAACAGTGGTGAAAGGACGATGAAATAATACTGAAAACAATCCTATCTCCAAAGACTCTGTTGCCAGGTATGGGAAATACCAAGTTATCTGGGCCTAAGGGGAGTTTTTTCAGCGAAAAGCATCATAGGCTTAAGGATGCAGAGACCAACCTTATCACTATTGCTGTGCAAAACGCCATGGAAATGGCAAATAATTACGAACATACTGGTGATTTCAAAAGTGTCAGGATGAAATCTGAAGCACCATCCACGCTTTTCCCATCTCACGCAAATATGCACTTACCAACTATGGAGGTAATCAAATCAAACACAGGGCTGGCAGAAGGCCCGCCCTTACACCCCACACAGAAATCTCAACTATGAGGGAGGATTCTTATGGTAATGCGTGAAACCGGCTCTGGTTCTGAAAATAATGGTGAAACCACAGTGGAATAATACTTAAAAGAACACTTTCTTGATAGTCTCTAGTACCCACTGTTTGAAATGCCACGTTTATTGGGCCTCAGCATGTTTCTGTCTGTGAAAACTATCCTATGCTTCAGCATGCAGAGACCAACCTTATGACAATTATGGTGAAAAGTGGTACGGAAAATACCAAATAGTTCTCAACTTAGCGCTTATTTCAAAAGCGGTGCCACACACCTCTTGGGAGGATCCAGTTTCTTTGGCCTAGCCTTCCATTGGTCTGGAGAAGGAATCACCATTCCTAGCTGATGAAGCAAATGATTCTGAAAGGAACGGTGAAAAGTGCGGATCCTGTTTCAGTCTTTAGACTGAAACAGGATCCGCACTATTCACCTGTCACACAAAGGCGCACTTCTCATGTCTGGTGCTAGTCCAACAAACCTAGGACTGACAGAGGCCCTGCAATTGCCACCCCAGAAAATTATCTCATCTCCAAAGAAGGTTCTGAGGCTAACGGTTGAAAAATGCTCCCGATCTTGAAACAGTGGTGAAAGGACGATGAAATAATACTGAAAACAATCCTATCTCCAAAGACTCTGGTGCCAGGTATGGGAAATACCAAGTTATCTGGGCCTAAGGGGAGTTTTTTCTGCGAAAAGCATCATAGGCTTAAGGATGCAGAGACCAACCTTATCACTATTGCTGTGCAAAACCCCATGGAAATGGCAAATAATTACCAACATACTGGTGATTTCAAAAGTGTCAGGATGAAATCTGAAGCACCATCCATGCTTTTCCCATCTCACGCAAATATGCACTTACCAACTATGGAGGTAATCAAATCAAACACAGGGCTGGCAGAAGGCCCGCGCTTACACCCCACACAGAAATCTCAACTATGAGGGAGGATTCTTATGGTAATGCATGAAACCGGCTCTGGTTCTGAAAATAATGGTGAAACCACAGTGGAATAATACTTAAAAGAATACTTTCTTGATAGTCTCTAGTACCCACTGTTTGAAATGCCAAGTTTATTGGGCGTCAGCATGTTTCTGTCTGTGAAAACTATCCTATGCTTCAGCATGCAGAGACCAACCTTATGACAATTATGGTGAAAAGTGGTACGGAAAAATACCAAATAGTTCTCAACTTAGCGCTTATTTCAAAAGCGGTGCCACACACCTCTTGGGAAGATCCAGTTACTTTGGCCTAGCCTTCCATTGGTCTGGAGAAGGAATCGCCATTCCTAGCTGATGAAGCAAATGATTCTGAAAGGAACGCTGAAAAGTGCGGATCCTGTTTCAGTCTTTAGACTGAAACAGGATACGCACTATTCACCTGTCACACAAAGGCGCACTTCTCATGTCTGGTGCTAGTCCAACAAACCCAGGACTGACAGAGGCCCTGCAATTGCCACCCCAGAAAATTATCTCATCTCCGAAGAAGGATTCTTAGGCTAACGGTTGAAAAGTGCTCCCGATCTTGAAACAGTGGTGAAAGGACGATGAAATAATCCTGAAAACAATCCTATCTCCAAAGACTCTGGTGCCAGGTATGGGAAATACCAAGTTTTCTGGGCCTCAGGGGAGTTTTTTCTGCGAAAAGCATCATAGGCTTGAGGATGCAGAGACCAACCTTATCACTATTGCTGTGCAAAACGCCATGGAAATGGCAAATAATTACCAACATACTGCTGATTTCAAAAGTGTCAGGATGAATCCTGAAGCGGGATCCACACTTTTCCCATCTCATGAAAATATGCCCTTACCAACTCCGGAGGTAAACAAATCAAACACAGGGCTGACAGAAGGCCCGCTGTACACCCCACACAGAAATCTCTACTAGAAGGGTGGCTTCTTATGCTAATGAGTGAAACCGGCTCTGGTTCTGAAAATAATGGTGAAACCACAGTGGAATAATACCTAAAAGAACACTTTCTTGATAGTCTCTCGTACCAGCTATTGGAAATGCCACGTTTCCTGGGCCTCAGCATGTTTCTGTCTGTGAAAACTATCCTATGCTTCAGGTTGCAGAGACCAACCTTATGACAATTATGGTGAAAAGTGGTACGGAAAAATACCGAATAGGTCTCAACCTAGCGCTTATTTCAAAAGCGGTGCCACACACCTCTTGGGAAGATCCAGTTACTTTGGCCTAGCCTTCCATTGGTCTGGAGAAGGAATCGCCATTCCTAGCTGATGAAGCAAATGATTCTGAAAGGAATGGTGAATAGTGCGGATCCTGTTTCAGTCTTTAGACTGAAACAGGATCCGCACTATTCACCTGTCACATAAAGGCGCACTGCTCATGTCTGGTGCTAGTGCAACAAACCCAGGACTGACAGAGGCCCTGCAATTGCCACCCCAGAAAATTATCTCATCTCCGAAGAAGGATTCTTAGGCTAACGGTTGAAAAGTGCTCCCGATCTTGAAACAGTGGTGAAAGGACGATGAAATAACCCTGAAAACAATCCTATCTCCAAACACTCTGGTGCCAGATATGGGAAATACCAAGTTTTCTGGGCCTCAGGGGAGTTTTTTCTGCGAAAAGCATCATAGGCTTGAGGATGCAGAGACCAACCTTATCACTATTGCTGTGCAAAACGCCATGGAAATGGCAAATAATTACCAACATACTGCTGATTTCAAAAGTGTCAGGATGAATTCTGAAGCACCATCCACGCTTTTCCCATCTGACGCAAATATGCACTTACCAACTATGGAGGTAATCAAATCAAACACAGGGCTGGCAGAAGGCCCGCCCTTACACCCCACACAGAAATCTCAACTATGAGGGAGGATTCTTATGGTAATGCGTGAAACCGGCTCTGGTTCTGAAAATAATGGTGAAACCACAGTGGAATAATACTTAAAAGAACACTTTCTTGATAGTCTCTACTACCCACTGTTTGAAATGCCACGTTTATTGGGCCTCAGCATGTTTCTGTCTGTGAAAACTATCCTATGCTTCAGCATGCAGAGACCAACCTTATGACAATTATGGTGAAAAGTGCTACGGAAAAATACCAAATAGTTCTCAACTTAGCGCTTATTTCAAAAGCGGTGCCACACACCTCTTGGGAAGTTCCAGTTACTTTGGCCTAGCCTTCCATTGGTCTGGAGAAGGAATCGCCATTCCTAGCTGATGAAGCAAATGATTCTGAAAGGAACAGTGAAAAGTGCGGATCCTGTTTCAGTCTTTAGACTGAAACAGGATCCGCACTATTCACCTGTCACACAAAGGCGCACTTCTCATGTCTGGTGCTAGTCCAACAAACTCAGGACTGACAGAGGCCCTGCAATTGCCACCCCAGAAAATTATCTCATCTCCAAAGAAGGATTCTTAGGCTGACGGTTGAAAAGTGCTCCCGATCTTGAAACAGTGGTGAAAGGAACATGAAATAATCCTGGAAACAATCCTATCTCCAAAGACTACGGTGCCAGGTATGGGAAATACCAAGTTTTCTGGACCTCAGGGGAGTTTTTTCTTCGAAAAGCATCCTAGGCTTGAGGATGCAGAGACCAACCTTATCACTATTGATGTGCAAAACGCCATGGAAATGGCAAATAATTACCAACATACTGCTGATTTCAAAAGTGTCAGGATGAATCCTGAAGCGGGATCCACACTTTTCCCATCTCAGGAAAATATGCCATTACCAACTCCGGAGGTAAACAAATCAAACACAGGGCTGACAGAAGGCCCGCTGTACACCCCACACAGAAATCTCAACTAGGAGGGTGGATTCTTATGCTAATGCGTGAAACCGGCTCTGGTTCTGAAAATAATGGTGAAACCACAGTGGAATAATACCTAAAAGAACACTTTCTTGATAGTCTCTCGTACCAGCTATTGGAAATGCCACATTTCCTGGGCCTCAGCATGTTTCTGTCTGGGAAAACTATCCTATGCTTCAGGATGCAGAGACCAACCTTATGACAATTATGGTGAAAAGTGCTACGGAAAAATACCAAATAGGTCTCAAACTAGCGCTTATTTCAAAAGCGGTACCACACACCTCTTGGGAGGATCTAGTTACTTTGCCCTAGCCATCCATTGGTCTGGAGAAGGAATCGCCATTCCTAGCTGATGAAGCAAATGATTCTGATAGGAACGGTGAAAAGTGCGGATCCTGTTTCAATCTTTAGACTGAAACAGGATCCGCACTATTCACCTGTCGCACAAAGGGGCACTTCTCATGTCTGGTGCTAGTCCAACAAACCCAGGACTGACAGAGGCCCTGCAATTGCCACCCCAGAAAATTATCTCATCTCCAAAGAAGGATTCTGAGGCTAACGGTTGAAAAATGCTTCCGATCTTGAAACAGTGGTGAAAGGACGATGAAATAATACTGAAAACAATCCTATCTCCAAAGACTCTGGTGCCAGGTATGGGAAATACCAAGTTATCTGGGCCTAAGGGGAGCTTTTTCTGCGAAAAGCATCATAGGCATGAGGATGCAGAGACCAACCTTATCACAAATGCTGTGCAAAACGCCATGGAAATGGCAAATAATTACCAACATACTGCTGATTTCTAAAGTGTCAGGATGAAATCTGAAGCACCATCCATGCTTTTCCGATCTCACGCAAATATGCACTTACCAACTATGGAGGTAATCAAATCAAACACAGGGCTGGCAGAAGGCCCGCCCTTACACCCCACACAGAAATCTCAACTAGGAGGGAGGATTCTTATGGTAATGCTTGAAACCGGCTCTGGTTCTGAAAATAATGGTGAAACCACAGTGGAATCATACTTAAAAGAACACTTTCTTGATAGTCTCTAGTACCCACTGTTTGAACTGCCAAGTTTATTGGGCCTCAGCATGTTTCTGTCTGTGAAAACTATCCTATGCTTCATCATGCAGAGACCAACCTTATGACAATTATGGTGAAAAGTGCCAAGGAAAAATACCAAATAGGTCTCAACCTAGCGCTTATTTCAAAAGCGGTGCCACACACCTCTTGGGAAGATCCAGTTACTTTGGCCTAGCCTTCCATTGGTCTGGAGAAGGAATCGCCATTCCTAGCTGATGAAGTAAATGATTCTGAAAGGAACGGTGAAAAGTGCGGATCCTGTTTCAGTCTTTAGACTGAAACAGGATCCGCACTATTCACCTGTCACACAAAGGCGCACTTCTCATGTCTGGTGCTAGTCCAACAAACCCAGGACTGACAGAGGCCCTGCAATTGCCACCCCAGAAAATTATCTCATCTCCAAAGAAGGATTCTTAGGCTAACGGTTGAAAAGTGCTCCCGATCTTGAAACAGTGGTGAAAGGACGATGAAATAATCCTGAAAACAATCCTATCTCCAAAGACTCTGGTGCCAGGTATGGGAAATACCAAGTTTTCTGGGCCTCAGGGGAGTTTTTTCTGCGAAAAGCATCATAGGCTTGAGGATGCAGAGACCAACCTTATCACTATTGCTGTGCAAAACGCCATGGAAATGGCAAATAATTACCAACATACTGCTGATTTCAAAAGTGTCAGGATGAATCCTGAAGCGGAATCCACACTTTTCCCATCTCACGAAAATATGCCCTTACCAACTCCGGAGGTAAACAAATCAAACACAGGGCTGACAGAAGGCCCGCTGTACACCCCACACAGAAATCTCAACTAGGAGGGTGGATTCTTATGCTAATGAGTGAAACCGGCTCTGGTTCTGAAAATAATGGTGAAACCACAGTGGAATAATACCTAAAAGAACACTTTCTTGATAGTCTCTCGTACTAGCTATTGGAAATGCCACGTTTCCTGGGCCTCAGCATGTTTCTGTCTGTGAAAACTATCCTATGCTTCAGGATGCAGAGACCAACCTTATGACAATTATGGTGAAAAGTGCTACGGAAAAATACCAAATACGTCTCAACCTAGCGCTTATTTCAAAAGCGGTGCCACACACCTCTTGGGAAGATCCACTTACTTTGGCCTAGCCTTCCATTGGTCTGGAGAAGGAATCGCCATTCCTAGCTGATGAAGCAAATGATTCTGAAAGGAACGGTGAAAAGTGCGGATCCTGTTTCAGTCTTTAGACTGAAACAGGATCCGCACTATTCACCTGTCACACAAAGGCGCACTTCTCATGTCTGGTGCTAGTCCAACAAACCCAGGACTGACAGAGGCCCTGCAATTGCCACCTCAGAAAATTATCTCATCTCCAAAGAGGGATTCTTAGGCTAACAGTTGAAAAGTGCTCCCGATCTTGAAACAGTGGTGAAAGGACGATGAAATAATCCTGAAAACAATCCTATCTCCAAAGACTCTGGTGCCAGGTATGGGAAATACCAAGTTTTCTGGGCCTCAGTGGAGTTTTTTCTCCGAAGAGCATCATAGGCTTAAGGATGCAGACCACCAACCTTATCACTATTGCTGTGCAAAACGCCATGGAAATGGCAAATAATTACCAACATACTGGTGATTTCAAAAGTGTCAGGATGATATCTGAAGCACCATCCACGCCTTGCCCATCTCACGCAAATATGCACTTACCAACTATGGAGGTAGTCAAATCAAACACAGGGCTCGCAGATGGCCCGCCCTTACACCCCACACAGAAATCTCAACTATGAGGGAGGATTCTTATGGTAATGCGTGAAACGGGCTCTGGTTCTGAAAATAATGGTGAAACCACAGTGGAATAATCCTAAAAGAACACTTTCTTGATAGTCTCTAGTACCCACTGTTTGAAAAGCCAAGTTTATTGCGCCTCAGCATGTTTCTGTCTGTGAAAACTATCCTATGCTTCAGCATGCAGAGCTCAACCTTATGACAATTATGGTGAAAAGTGCTACGGAAAAATACCAAATAGTTCTCAACTTAGCGCTTATTTCAAAAGCGGTGCCACACACTTCTTGGGAAGATCCAGTTACTTTGGCCTAGCCTTCCATTGGTCTGGAGAAGGAATCGCCATTCGTAGCTGATGAAGCAAAAGATTCTGAAAGGAACGGTGAAAAGTGCGGATCCTGTTTCAGTCTTTGGACTGAAACAGGATCCGCACTATTCACCTGTCACACAAAGGCGCACTTCTCATGTCTGGTGCTAGTCCAACAAACCCAGGACTGACAGAGGCCCTGCAATTGCCACCCCAGAAAATTATCTCATCTCCAAAGAAGGATTCTTAGGCTAACGGTTGAAAAGTGCTCCCGATCTTGAAACAGTGGTGAAAGGATGATGAAATAATCCTGAAAAGAATCCTATCTCCAAAGACTCTGGTTCCAGGTATGGGAAATACCAAGCTTTCTGGGCGTCAGGGGAGTTTTTTCTGCGAAAAGCATCATAGGCTTGAGGATGCAGAGACCAATCTTATCACTATTGCTGTGCAAAACGCCATGGAAATGGCAAATAATTACCAACATACTGCTGATTTCAAAAGTGTCAGGATGAGTCCTGAAGCGGGATCCACACTTTTCCCATCTCACGAAATTATGCCCTTACCTACTCCGGAGGTAAACAAATCAAACACAGGGCTGACAGAAGGCCCTCTGTACACCCCACACAGAAATCTCAACTAGGAGGGTGGATTCTTATGCTAATGAGTGAAACTGGCTCTGGTTCTGAAAATAATGGTGAAACCACAGTGGAATAATACCTAAAAGAACACTTTCTTGATAGTCTCTCGTACCAGCTATTGGAAATGCCACGTTTCCTGGGCCTCAGCATGTTTCTGTCTGTGAAAACTATCCTATGCTTCAGGTTGCAGAGACCAACATTATGACAATTATGGTGAAAAGTGCTACCGAAAAATACCAAATAGGTCTGAACCTAGCGCTTATTTCAAAAGCGGTGCCACACACCTCTTGGGAAGATCCAGTTACTTTGGCCTAGCCTTCCATTGGTCTGGAGAAGGAATCGCCATTCCTAGCTGATGAAGCAAATGATTCTGAAAGGAACGGTGAAAAGTGCGGATCCTGTTTCAGTCTTTAGACTGAAACAGGATCCGCACTATTCACCTGTCACACAAAGGCCCACTTCTCCTGTCTGGTGCTAGTCCAAAAAACCCAGAACTGACAGAGGCCCTGCAATTGCCACCCCAGAAAATTATCTCATCTCCAAAGAAGGATTCTGAGGCTAACGGTTGAAAAGTGCTCCCGATCTTGAAACAGTGGTGAAAGGACGATGAAATAATCCTGAAAACAATCCTATCTCCAAAGACGCTGCTGCCAGGTATGGGAAATACCAAGTTTTCTGGGCCTCAGGGGAGTTTTTTCTGCGAAAAGCATCATAGGCTTGAGGATGCAGAGACCAACCTTACCACTATTGCTGTGTAAAACGCAATGGAAATGGCAAATAATTACCAACATACTGCTGACTTCAAAAGTGTCAGGATGAATCCTGAAGCGGGATCCACACTTTTCCCATCTCACGAAAATATGCCCTTACCAACGCCGGAGGTAAACAAATCAAACACAGGGCTGACAGAAGGCCCGCTGTACACCCCACACAGAAATCTCAACTAGGAGGGTGGATTCTTATGCTAATGAGTGAAACCGGCTCTGGTTCTGAAAATAATGGTGAAACCACAGTGGAATAATACCTAAAAGAACACTTTCTTGATAGTCTCTCGTACTAGCTATTGGAAATGCCACGTTTCCTGGGCCTCAGCATGTTTCTGTCTGTGAAAACTATCCTATGCTTCAGGATGCAGAGACCAACCTTATGACAATTATGGTGAAAAGTGCTACGGAAAAATACCAAATACGTCTCAACCTAGCGCTTATTTCAAAAGCGGTGCCACACACCTCTTGGGAAGATCTAGTTACTTTGGCCTAGCCTTCCATTGGTCTGGAGAAGGAATCGCCATTCCTAGCTGATGAAGCAAATGATTCTGAAAGGAACGGTGAAAAGTGCGGATCCTGTTTCAGTCTTTAGACTGAAACAGGATCCGCACTATTCACCTGTCACACAAAGGCGCACTTCTCATGTCTGGTGCTAGTCCAACAAACCCAGGACTGACAGAGGCCCTGCAATTGCCACCTCAGAAAATTATCTCATCTCCAAAGAGGGATTCTTAGGCTAACAGTTGAAAAGTGCTCCCGATCTTGAAACAGTGGTGAAAGGACGATGAAATAATCCTGAAAACAATCCTATCTCCAAAGACTCTGGTGCCAGGTATGGGAAATACCAAGTTTTCTGGGCCTCAGTGGAGTTTTTTCTCCGAAGAGCATCATAGGCTTAAGGATGCAGACCACCAACCTTATCACTATTGCTGTGCAAAACGCCATGGAAATGGCAAATAATTACCAACATACTGGTGATTTCAAAAGTGTCAGGATGATATCTGAAGCACCATCCACGCCTTGCCCATCTCACGCAAATATGCACTTACCAACTATGGAGGTAGTCAAATCAAACACAGGGCTCGCAGATGGCCCGCCCTTACACCCCACACAGAAATCTCAACTATGAGGGAGGATTCTTATGGTAATGCGTGAAACGGGCTCTGGTTCTGAAAATAATGGTGAAACCACAGTGGAATAATCCTAAAAGAACACTTTCTTGATAGTCTCTAGTACCCACTGTTTGAAAAGCCAAGTTTATTGCGCCTCAGCATGTTTCTGTCTGTGAAAACTATCCTATGCTTCAGCATGCAGAGCTCAACCTTATGACAATTATGGTGAAAAGTGCTACGGAAAAATACCAAATAGTTCTCAACTTAGCGCTTATTTCAAAAGCGGTGCCACACACTTCTTGGGAAGATCCAGTTACTTTGGCCTAGCCTTCCATTGGTCTGGAGAAGGAATCGCCATTCGTAGCTGATGAAGCAAAAGATTCTGAAAGGAACGGTGAAAAGTGCGGATCCTGTTTCAGTCTTTGGACTGAAACAGGATCCGCACTATTCACCTGTCACACAAAGGCGCACTTCTCATGTCTGGTGCTAGTCCAACAAACCCAGGACTGACAGAGGCCCTGCAATTGCCACCCCAGAAAATTATCTCATCTCCAAAGAAGGATTCTTAGGCTAACGGTTGAAAAGTGCTCCCGATCTTGAAACAGTGGTGAAAGGATGATGAAATAATCCTGAAAAGAATCCTATCTCCAAAGACTCTGGTGCCAGGTATGGGAAATACCAAGTTTTCTGGGCCTCAGGTGAGTTTTTTCTGCGAAAAGCATCATAGGCTTGAGGATGCAGAGACCAATCTTATCACTATTGCTGTGCAAAACGCCATGGAAATGGCAAATAATTACCAACATACTGCTGATTTCCAAAGTGTCAGGATGAATCCTGAAGCGGGATCCACACTTTTCCCATCTCACGAAATTATGCCCTTACCTACTCCGGAGGTAAACAAATCAAACACAGGGCTGACAGAAGGCCCTCTGTACACCCCACACAGAAATCTCAACTAGGAGGGTGGATTCTTATGCTAATGAGTGAAACTGGCTCTGGTTCTGAAAATAATGGTGAAACCACAGTGGAATAATACCTAAAAGAACACTTTCTTGATAGTCTCTCGTACCAGCTATTGGAAATGCCACGTTTCCTGGGCCTCAGCATGTTTCTGTCTGTGAAAACTATCCTATGCTTCAGGTTGCAGAGACCAACCTTATGAAAATCATGGTGAAAAGTGCTACAGAAAAATACCAAATAGGTCTCAACCTAGCGCTTATTTCAAAAGCGGTGCCACACACTTCTTGGGAAGATCCAGTTACTTTGGCCTAGCCTTCCATTGGTCTGGAGAAGGAATCGCCATTCCTAGCTGATGAAGCAAATGATTCTGAAAGGAACGGTGAAAAGTGCGGATCCTGTTTCAGTCTTTAGACTGAAACAGGATCCGCACTATTCACCTGTCACACAAAGGCGCACTTCTCATGTCTGGTGCTAGTCCAACAAACCCAGGACTGACAGAGGCCCTGCAATTGCCACCCCAGAAAATTATCTCATCTCCAAAGAATGATTCTGAGGCTAACGGTTTAAAAATGCTCCCGATCTTGAAACACTGGTGAAAGGACGATGAAATAATCCTGAAAACAATCCTATCTCCAAAAAAGCTGGTGCCAGGTATGGGAAATACCAAATTTTCTGGGCCTCAGGGGAGTTTTTTCTGCGAAAAGCATCATAGGCTTGAGGATGCAGAGACCAACCTTACCACTATTGCTGTGCAAAACGACATGGAAAAGGCAAATAATTACCAACATACTGCTCATTTCAAAAGTGTCAGGATGAATCCTGAAGCAGGATCCACACTTTCGCATCTCACGAAAATATGCCCTTACCAACTCCGTAGGTAAACAAATCAAAAACAGGGCTGACAGAAAGCCCGCTGTACACCCCACACAGAAATCTCAACTAGGAGGGTGGATTCTTATGCTAATGAGTGAAACTGGCTCTGGTTCTGAAAATAATGGTGAAACCACAGTGGAATAATACCTAAAAGAACACTTTCTTGATAGTCTCTCGTACCAGCTATTGGAAATGCCACGTTTCCTGGGCCTCAGCATGTTTCTGTCTGTGAAAACTATCCTATGCTTCAGGTTGCAGAGACCAACCTTATGACAATTATGGTGAAAAGTGCTACCGAAAAATACCAAATAGGTCTCAACCTAGCGCTTATTCCAAAAGCGGTGCGACACACCTCTTGGGAAGATCCAGTTATTTTGGCCTAGCCTTCCATTGGTCTGGAGAAGAAATCCCCATTCCTAGCTGATGAAGCAAATGATTCTGGAAGGAACGGTGAAAAGTGCGGATCCTGTTTCAGTCTTTAGACTGAAACAGGATCCGCACTATTCACCTGTCACACAAAGGCGCACTTCTCATGTCTGGTGCTAGTCCAACAAACCCAGGACTGACAGAGGCCCTGCAATTGCCACCCTAGAAAATTATCTCATCTCCAAAGAAGGATTCTGAGGCTAACGGTTGAAAAATGCTCCCGATCTTGAAACAGTGCTGAAAGGACAATGAAATAATACTGAAAACAATCCTATCTCCAAAGACTCTGGTGCCAGGTATGGGAAATACCCAGTTATCTGGGCCTAAGGGGAGTTTTTTCTGCGAAAAGCGTCATAGGCTTAAGTATGCAGAGACCAACCTTATCACTATTGCTGTGCAAAACGCCATGGAAATGGCAAATAATTACCAACATACTGGTGATTTCAGAAGTGTCAGGATGAAATCTGAAGCACCATCCACGCTTTGCCCATCTGACGCAAATATGCACTTACCAACTATGGAGGTAATGAAATCAAACACAGGGCTGGCAGAAGGCCCGCCCTTACACCCCACACAGAAATCTCAACTATGAGGGAGGATTCTTATGGTAATGCGTGAAACCGGCTCTGGTTCTGAAAATAATGGTGAAACCACAGTTGAATAATACTTAAAAGAACACTTTCTTGATAGTCTCTAGTACCCACTGTTTGAAATGCCAAGTTTATTGGGCCTCAGCATGTTTCTGTCTGTGAACACTATCCTATGCTTCAGCATGCAGAGACCAACCTTATGACAATTATGGTGAAAAGTGCTACGGAAAAATACCAAATAGTTCTCAACTTAGCGCTTATTTCAAAAGCGGTGCCACACACCTCTTGGGAAGATCCACTTACTTTGGCCTAGCCTTCCATTGGTCTGGAGAAGGAATCGCCATTCCTAGCTGATGAAGCAAATGATTCTGAAAGGAACGGTGAAAAGTGCGGATCCTGTTTCAGTCTTTAGACTGAAACAGGATCCGCACTATTCACCTGTCACACAAAGGCGCACTTCTCATGTCTGGTGCTAGTCCAACAAACCCAGGACTGACAGAGGCCCTGCAATTGCCACCCCAGAAAATTATCTCATCTCCAAAGAAGGATTCTTAGGCTAACGGTTTAAAAGTGCTCCCGATCTTGAAACAGTGGTGAAAGGACGATGAAATAATCCTGAAAACAATACTGTCTCCAAAGACTCTGGTGCCAGGTATGGGAAATACCAAGTTTTCTGGGCCTCAGGGGAGTTTTTTCTGCGAAAAGCATCATAGGCTTGAGGATGCAGAGACCACCCTTATCACTATTGCTGTGCAAAACGCCATGGAAATGGCAAATAATTACCAACATACTGCTGATTTCAAAAGTGTCAGGATGAAATCTGAAGCACCATCCACGCTTTGCCCATCTCACGCAAATATGCCCTTACCAACTATGGAGGTAATCACTCAAACATAGGGCTGGCAGAAGGCCCGCCCTTACACCCCACACAGAAATCTCGACTATGAGGGAGGATTCTTATGGTAATGCGTGAAACCGGCTCTGGTTCTGAAAATAATGGTGAAACCACAGTGGAATAATACTTAAAAGAACACTTTCTTGATAGTCTCTAGTACCCACTGTTTGAAATGCCAAGTTTATTGGGCCTCAGCATGTTTCCGTCTCTGAAAACTATCCTATGCTTCAGCATGCAGAGACCAACCTTATGACAATTATGGTGAAAAGTGCTACGGAAAAATACCAAATAGGTCTCAAGCTAGCGCTTATTTCAAAAGCGGTGCCACACACCTCTTGGGAAGATCCAGTTACTTTGGCCTAGCCTTCCATTGGTCTGGAGAAGGAATCGCCATTCCTAGCTGATGAAGCAAATGATTCTGAAAGGAACGGTGAAAAGTGCGGATCCTGTTTCAGTCTTTAGACTGAAACAGGATCCGCACTATTCACCTGTCACACAAAGGCGCACTTCTCATGTCTGGTGCTAGTCCAACAAACCCAGGACTGACAGAGGCCCTGCAATTGCCACCCCAGAAAATTATCTCATCTCCAAAGAAGGATTCTGAGGCTAACGGTTGAAAAGTGCTCCCGATCTTGAAACAGTGGTGAAAGGACGATGAAATAATCCTGAAAACAATCCTATCTCCAAAGACTCTGGTGCCAGGTATGGGAAATACCAAGTTTTCTGGGCCTCAGGGGAGTTTTTTCTGCGAAAAGCATCATAGGCTTAAGGATGCAGAGACCAACCTTATCACTATTGCTGTGCAAAACGCCATGGAAATGGCAAATAATTGCCAACATACTGCTGATTTCAAAAGTGTCAGGATGAATCCTTAAGCGGGATCCACACTTTTCCCATCTCACGAAAATATGCCCTTACCAACTCCGGAGGTAAACAAATCAAACACAGGGCTGACAGAAGGCCCGCTGTACACCCCACACAGAAATCTCAACTAGAAGGGTGGATTCTCATGCTAATGAGTGAAACCAGCTCTGGTTCTGAAAATAATGGTGAAACCACAGTGGAATAATACCTAAAAGAAGACTTTCTTGATAGTCTCTCGTACCAGCTATTGGAAATGCCACGTTTCCTGGGCCTCAGCATGTTTCCGTCTGTGAAAACTATCCTATGCTTCAGGTTGCAGAGACCAACCTTATGACAATTATGGTGAAAAGTGCTACGGAAAAATACCAAATAGGTCTCAAGCTAGCGCTTATTTCAAAAGCGGTGCCACACACCTCTTGGGAAGATCCAGTTACTTTGGCCTAGCCTTCCATTGGTCTGGAGAAGGAATCGCCATTCCTAGCTGAGGAAGCAAATGATTCTGAAAGGAACGGTGAAAAGTGCGGATCCTGTTTCAGTCTTTAGACTGAAACAGGATCCGCACTATTCACCTGTCACACAAAGGCGCACTTCTCATGTCTGGTGCTAGTCCAACAAACCCAGGACTGACAGAGGCCCTGCAATTGCCACCCCAGAAAATTATCACATCTCCAAAGAAGGATTCTGAGGCTAAAGGTTGAAAAATGCTCCCGATCTTGAAACAGTGCTGAAAGGACGATGAAATAATACTGAAAACAATCCTATCTCCAAAGACTCTGGTGCCAGGTATGGGAAATACCAAGTTTTCTGGGCCTCAGGGGAGTTTTTTCCTCGAAAAGCATCATAGGCTTGAGGATGCAGAGACCAACCTTATCACTATTGCTGTGCAAAACGCCATGGAAATGGCAAATAATTACCAACATACTGCTGATTTCAAAAGTGTCAGGATGAATCCTGAAGCGGGATCCACACTTTTCCCATCTCACGAAAATATGCCCTTACCAACTCCGGAGGTAAACAAATCAAACACAGGGCTGACAGAAGGCCCGCTGTACACCCCACACAGAAATCTCAACTAGGAGGGTGGATTCTTATGCTAATGAGTGAAACCGGCTCTGGTTCTGAAAATAATGGTGAAACCACAGTGGAATAATACCTAAAAGAACACTTTCTTGATAGTCTCTCGTACCAGCTTTTGGAAATGCCACGTTTCCTGGTCCTCAGTATGTTTCTGTCTGTGAAAACTATCCTATGCTTCAGGATGCAGAGACCAACCTTATGACAATTATGGTGAAAAGTGTTACCGAAAAATACCAAATAGGTCTCAACCTAGCGCTTATTCCAAAAGCGGTGCCACACACCTCTTGGGAAGATCCAGTTACTTTGGCCTCGCCTTCCATTGGTCTGGAGAAGGAATCGCCATTCCTAGCTGATGAAGCAAATGATTCTGAAAGGAACGGTGAAAAGTGCGGATCCTGTTTCAGTCTTTAGACTGAAACAGGATCCGCACTATTCACCTGTCACACAAAGGCGCACTTCTCATGTCTGGTGCTAGTCCAACAAACCCAGGACTGACAGAGGCCCTGCAATTGCCACCCCAGAAAATTATCTCATCTCCAAAGAAGGATTCTGAGGCTAACGGTTGAAAAATGCTCCCGATCTTGAAACAGTGGTGAAAGGACGATGAAATAATACTGAAAACAATCCTATCTCCAAAGACTCTGGTGCCAGGTATGGGAAATACCAAGTTATCTGGGCCTAAGGGGAGTTTTTTCTGTGAAAAGAATCATAGGTTTAAGGATGCAGAGACCAACCTTATCACTATTGCTGTGCAAAACGCCATGGAAACGGGAAATAATTACCAACATACTGCTGATTTCAAAAGTGTCAGGATGAAATCTGAAGCACCATCCACGCCTTGCCCATCTCACGCAAATATGCACTTACCAACTATGGAGGTAATCAAATCAAACACAGGGCTGGTAGAAGGCCCGCCCTTACACCCCACACAGAAATCTCAACTATGAGGGAGGATTCTTATGGTAATGCGTGAAACCGGCTCTGGTTCTGAAAATAATGGTGAAACCACAGTGGAATAATACTTAAAAGAACACTTTCTTTATAGTCTCTAGTACCCACTGTTTGAAATGCCAAGTTTATTGGGCCTGAGCATGTTTCCGTCTGTGAAAACTATCCTATGCTTCAGCATGCAGAGACCAACCTTATGACAATTATGGTGAAAAGCTGTACGGAAAAATACCAAATAGTTCTCAACTTAGCGCTTATTTCAAAAGCGGTGTGACACACCTCTTGGGAAGATCCAGTTACTTTGGCCTAGCCTTCCATTGGTCTGGAGAAGGAATCGCCATTCCTAGCTGATGAAGCAAATGATTCTGAAAGGACTGGTGAAAACTGCGGATCCTGTTTCAGTCTTTAGACTGAAACAGGATCCGCACTATTCACCTGTCACACAAAGGCGCACTTCTCATGTCTGGTGCTAGTCCAACAAACCCAGGACTGACAGAGGCCCTGCAATTGCCACCCGAGAAAATTATCTCATCTCCGAAGAAGGATTCTTAGGCTAACGGTTGAAAAGTGCTCCCGATCTTGAAACAGTGGTGAAAGGACGATGAAATAATCCTGAAAACAATCCTATCTCCAAAGACTCTGGTGCCAGGTATGGGAAATACCAAGTTTTCTGGGCCTCAGGGGAGTTTTTTCTGCGAAATCATCATAGGCTGGAGGATGCAGAGAGCAACCTTATCACTATTGCTGTGCAAAACGCCATGGAAATGGCAAATAATTACCAACATACTGCTGATTTCAAAAGTGTCAGGATGAATCCTGAAGCAGGATCCACACTTTTCCCATCTCACGAAAATATGCCCTTACCAACTCCGGAGGTAAACAAATCAAACACAGGGCTGACAGAAGGCCCGCTGTACACCCCACACAGAAATCTCAACTAGGAGGGTGGATTCTTATGCTAATGAGTGAAACCGGCTCTGGTTCTGAAAATAATGGTGAAACCACAGTGGAATAATACCTAAAAGAACACTTTCTTGATAGTCTCTCGTACCAGCTATTGGAAATGCCACGTTTCCTGGGCCTCAGCATGTTTCTGTCTGTGAAAACTAACCTATGCTTCAGGTTGCAGAGACCAACCTTATGACAATTATGGTGAAAAGCGCTACGGAAAAATACCAAATAGGTCTCAAGCTAGCGCTTATTTCAAAAGCGGTGCCACACACCTCTTGGGAAGATCCAGTTACTTTGGCCTAGCCTTCCATTGGTCTGGAGAAGGAATCGCCATTCCTAGCTGATGAAGCAAATGATTCTGAAAGGAACGGTGAAAAGTGCGGATCCTGTTTCAGTCTTTAGACTGAAACGGGATCCGCACTATTCACCTGTCACACAAAGGCGCACTTCTCATGTCTGGTGCTAGTCCAACAAACCCAGGACTGACAGAGGCCCTGCAATTGCCACCCCAGAAAATTATCTCATCTCCAAAGAAGGATTCTTAGGCTAACGGTTGAAAAGTGCTCCCGATCTTGAAACAGTGGTGAAAGGACGATGAAATAATCCTGAAAACAATCCTATCTCCAAAGACTCTGGTGCCAGGTATGGGAAATACCAAGTTTTCTGGGCCTCAGGGGAGTTTTTTCTGCGAAAAGCATCATAGGCTTGAGGATGCAGAGACCAACCTTATCACTATTGCTGTGCAAAACGCCATGGAAATGGCAAATAATTACCAACATACTGCTGATTTCAAAAGTGTCAGGATCAATCCTGAAGAGGCATCCACACTTTTCCCATCTCACGAAAATATGCCCTTACCAACTCCGGAGGTAAACAAATCAAACACAGGGCTGACAGAAGGCCCGCTGTACACCCCACACAGAAATCTCAACTAGGAGGGTGGATTCTTATGCTAATGAGTGAAACCGGCTCTGGTTCTGAAAATAATGGTGAAACCACAGTGGAATAATACCTAAAAGAACACTTTCTTGATAGTCTCTCGTACCAGCTTTTGGAACTGCCACGTTTCCTGGGCCTCAGCATGTTTCTGTCTGTGAAAACTATCCTATGCTTCAGGTTGCAGAGACCAACCTTATGAAAATTATGGTGAAAAGTGTTACCGAAAAATACCAAATAGGTCTCAACCTAGCGCTTATTCCAAAAGCGGTGCCACACACCTCTTGGGAAGATCTAGTTACTTTGGCCTAGCCTTCCATTGGTCTGGAGAAGGAATCGCCATTCCTAGCTGATGAAGCAAATGATTCTGAAAGGAACGGTGAAAAGTGCGGATCCTGTTTCAGTCTTTAGACTGAAACAGGATCCGCACTATTCACCTGTCACACAAAGGCGCACTTCTCATGTCTGGTGCTAGTCCAACAAACCCAGGACTGACAGAGGCCCTGCAATTGCCACCCCAGAAAATTATCTCATCTCCAAAGAAGGATTCTTAGGCTAATGGTTGAAAAGTGCTCCCGATCTTGAAACAGTGGTGAAAGGACGATGAAATAATACTGAAAGCAATCCTATCTCCAAAGACTCTGGTGCCAGGTATGGGAAATACCAAGTTATCTGGGCCTAAGGTGAGTTTTTTCTGTGAAAAGCATCATAGGTTTAAGGATGCAGAGACCAACCTTATCACTATTGCTGTGCAAAACGCCATGGAAATGGCAAATAATTACCAACATACTGGTGATTTCAAAAGTGTCAGGATGAAATCTGAAGCACCATCAACGCCTTGCCCATCTCACGCAAATATGCACTTACCAACTATGGAGGTAATGAAATCAAACACAGGGCTGGCAGAAGGCCCGCCCTTACACCCCACACAGAAATCTCAACTATGAGGGAGGATTCTTATGGTAATGCGTGAAACCGGCTCTGGTTCTGAAAATAATGGTGAAACCACAGTTGAATAATACTTAAAAGAACACTTTCTTGATAGTCTCTAGTACCCACTGTTTGAAATGCCAAGTTTATTGGGCCTCAGCATGTTTCTGTCTGTGAACACTATCCTATGCTTCAGCATGCAGAGACCAACCTTATGACAATTATGGTGAAAAGTGCTACGGAAAAATACCAAATAGTTCTCAACTTAGCGCTTATTTCAAAAGCGGTGCCACACACCTCTTGGGAAGATCCACTTACTTTGGCCTAGCCTTCCATTGGTCTGGAGAAGGAATCGCCATTCCTAGCTGATGAAGCAAATGATTCTGAAAGGAACGGTGAAAAGTGCGGATCCTGTTTCAGTCTTTAGACTGAAACAGGATCCGCACTATTCACCTGTCACACAAAGGCGCACTTCTCATGTCTGGTGCTAGTCCAACAAACCCAGGACTGACAGAGGCCCTGCAATTGCCACCCCAGAAAATTATCTCATCTCCAAAGAAGGATTCTTAGGCTAACGGTTTAAAAGTGCTCCCGATCTTGAAACAGTGGTGAAAGGACGATGAAATAATCCTGAAAACAATACTGTCTCCAAAGACTCTGGTGCCAGGTATGGGAAATACCAAGTTTTCTGGGCCTCAGGGGAGTTTTTTCTGCGAAAAGCATCATAGGCTTGAGGATGCAGAGACCACCCTTATCACTATTGCTGTGCAAAACGCCATGGAAATGGCAAATAATTACCAACATACTGCTGATTTCAAAAGTGTCAGGATGAAATCTGAAGCACCATCCACGCTTTGCCCATCTCACGCAAATATGCCCTTACCAACTATGGAGGTAATCACTCAAACATAGGGCTGGCAGAAGGCCCGCCCTTACACCCCACACAGAAATCTCGACTATGAGGGAGGATTCTTATGGTAATGCGTGAAACCGGCTCTGGTTCTGAAAATAATGGTGAAACCACAGTGGAATAATACTTAAAAGAACACTTTCTTGATAGTCTCTAGTACCCACTGTTTGAAATGCCAAGTTTATTGGGCCTCAGCATGTTTCCGTCTCTGAAAACTATCCTATGCTTCAGCATGCAGAGACCAACCTTATGACAATTATGGTGAAAAGTGCTACGGAAAAATACCAAATAGGTCTCAAGCTAGCGCTTATTTCAAAAGCGGTGCCACACACCTCTTGGGAAGATCCAGTTACTTTGGCCTAGCCTTCCATTGGTCTGGAGAAGGAATCGCCATTCCTAGCTGATGAAGCAAATGATTCTGAAAGGAACGGTGAAAAGTGCGGATCCTGTTTCAGTCTTTAGACTGAAACAGGATCCGCACTATTCACCTGTCACACAAAGGCGCACTTCTCATGTCTGGTGCTAGTCCAACAAACCCAGGACTGACAGAGGCCCTGCAATTGCCACCCCAGAAAATTATCTCATCTCCAAAGAAGGATTCTGAGGCTAACGGTTGAAAAGTGCTCCCGATCTTGAAACAGTGGTGAAAGGACGATGAAATAATCCTGAAAACAATCCTATCTCCAAAGACTCTGGTGCCAGGTATGGGAAATACCAAGTTTTCTGGGCCTCAGGGGAGTTTTTTCTGCGAAAAGCATCATAGGCTTAAGGATGCAGAGACCAACCTTATCACTATTGCTGTGCAAAACGCCATGGAAATGGCAAATAATTGCCAACATACTGCTGATTTCAAAAGTGTCAGGATGAATCCTTAAGCGGGATCCACACTTTTCCCATCTCACGAAAATATGCCCTTACCAACTCCGGAGGTAAACAAATCAAACACAGGGCTGACAGAAGGCCCGCTGTACACCCCACACAGAAATCTCAACTAGAAGGGTGGATTCTCATGCTAATGAGTGAAACCAGCTCTGGTTCTGAAAATAATGGTGAAACCACAGTGGAATAATACCTAAAAGAAGACTTTCTTGATAGTCTCTCGTACCAGCTATTGGAAATGCCACGTTTCCTGGGCCTCAGCATGTTTCCGTCTGTGAAAACTATCCTATGCTTCAGGTTGCAGAGACCAACCTTATGACAATTATGGTGAAAAGTGCTACGGAAAAATACCAAATAGGTCTCAAGCTAGCGCTTATTTCAAAAGCGGTGCCACACACCTCTTGGGAAGATCCAGTTACTTTGGCCTAGCCTTCCATTGGTCTGGAGAAGGAATCGCCATTCCTAGCTGAGGAAGCAAATGATTCTGAAAGGAACGGTGAAAAGTGCGGATCCTGTTTCAGTCTTTAGACTGAAACAGGATCCGCACTATTCACCTGTCACACAAAGGCGCACTTCTCATGTCTGGTGCTAGTCCAACAAACCCAGGACTGACAGAGGCCCTGCAATTGCCACCCCAGAAAATTATCACATCTCCAAAGAAGGATTCTGAGGCTAAAGGTTGAAAAATGCTCCCGATCTTGAAACAGTGCTGAAAGGACGATGAAATAATACTGAAAACAATCCTATCTCCAAAGACTCTGGTGCCAGGTATGGGAAATACCAAGTTTTCTGGGCCTCAGGGGAGTTTTTTCCTCGAAAAGCATCATAGGCTTGAGGATGCAGAGACCAACCTTATCACTATTGCTGTGCAAAACGCCATGGAAATGGCAAATAATTACCAACATACTGCTGATTTCAAAAGTGTCAGGATGAATCCTGAAGCGGGATCCACACTTTTCCCATCTCACGAAAATATGCCCTTACCAACTCCGGAGGTAAACAAATCAAACACAGGGCTGACAGAAGGCCCGCTGTACACCCCACACAGAAATCTCAACTAGGAGGGTGGATTCTTATGCTAATGAGTGAAACCGGCTCTGGTTCTGAAAATAATGGTGAAACCACAGTGGAATAATACCTAAAAGAACACTTTCTTGATAGTCTCTCGTACCAGCTTTTGGAAATGCCACGTTTCCTGGTCCTCAGTATGTTTCTGTCTGTGAAAACTATCCTATGCTTCAGGATGCAGAGACCAACCTTATGACAATTATGGTGAAAAGTGTTACCGAAAAATACCAAATAGGTCTCAACCTAGCGCTTATTCCAAAAGCGGTGCCACACACCTCTTGGGAAGATCCAGTTACTTTGGCCTCGCCTTCCATTGGTCTGGAGAAGGAATCGCCATTCCTAGCTGATGAAGCAAATGATTCTGAAAGGAACGGTGAAAAGTGCGGATCCTGTTTCAGTCTTTAGACTGAAACAGGATCCGCACTATTCACCTGTCACACAAAGGCGCACTTCTCATGTCTGGTGCTAGTCCAACAAACCCAGGACTGACAGAGGCCCTGCAATTGCCACCCCAGAAAATTATCTCATCTCCAAAGAAGGATTCTGAGGCTAACGGTTGAAAAATGCTCCCGATCTTGAAACAGTGGTGAAAGGACGATGAAATAATACTGAAAACAATCCTATCTCCAAAGACTCTGGTGCCAGGTATGGGAAATACCAAGTTATCTGGGCCTAAGGGGAGTTTTTTCTGTGAAAAGAATCATAGGTTTAAGGATGCAGAGACCAACCTTATCACTATTGCTGTGCAAAACGCCATGGAAACGGGAAATAATTACCAACATACTGCTGATTTCAAAAGTGTCAGGATGAAATCTGAAGCACCATCCACGCCTTGCCCATCTCACGCAAATATGCACTTACCAACTATGGAGGTAATCAAATCAAACACAGGGCTGGTAGAAGGCCCGCCCTTACACCCCACACAGAAATCTCAACTATGAGGGAGGATTCTTATGGTAATGCGTGAAACCGGCTCTGGTTCTGAAAATAATGGTGAAACCACAGTGGAATAATACTTAAAAGAACACTTTCTTTATAGTCTCTAGTACCCACTGTTTGAAATGCCAAGTTTATTGGGCCTGAGCATGTTTCCGTCTGTGAAAACTATCCTATGCTTCAGCATGCAGAGACCAACCTTATGACAATTATGGTGAAAAGCTGTACGGAAAAATACCAAATAGTTCTCAACTTAGCGCTTATTTCAAAAGCGGTGTGACACACCTCTTGGGAAGATCCAGTTACTTTGGCCTAGCCTTCCATTGGTCTGGAGAAGGAATCGCCATTCCTAGCTGATGAAGCAAATGATTCTGAAAGGACTGGTGAAAACTGCGGATCCTGTTTCAGTCTTTAGACTGAAACAGGATCCGCACTATTCACCTGTCACACAAAGGCGCACTTCTCATGTCTGGTGCTAGTCCAACAAACCCAGGACTGACAGAGGCCCTGCAATTGCCACCCGAGAAAATTATCTCATCTCCGAAGAAGGATTCTTAGGCTAACGGTTGAAAAGTGCTCCCGATCTTGAAACAGTGGTGAAAGGACGATGAAATAATCCTGAAAACAATCCTATCTCCAAAGACTCTGGTGCCAGGTATGGGAAATACCAAGTTTTCTGGGCCTCAGGGGAGTTTTTTCTGCGAAATCATCATAGGCTGGAGGATGCAGAGACCAACCTTATCACTATTGCTGTGCAAAACGCCATGGAAATGGCAAATAATTACCAACATACTGCTGATTTCAAAAGTGTCAGGATGAATCCTGAAGCAGGATCCACACTTTTCCCATCTCACGAAAATATGCCCTTACCAACTCCGGAGGTAAACAAATCAAACACAGGGCTGACAGAAGGCCCGCTGTACACCCCACACAGAAATCTCAACTAGGAGGGTGGATTCTTATGCTAATGAGTGAAACCGGCTCTGGTTCTGAAAATAATGGTGAAACCACAGTGGAATAATACCTAAAAGAACACTTTCTTGATAGTCTCTCGTACCAGCTATTGGAAATGCCACGTTTCCTGGGCCTCAGCATGTTTCTGTCTGTGAAAACTAACCTATGCTTCAGGTTGCAGAGACCAACCTTATGACAATTATGGTGAAAAGCGCTACGGAAAAATACCAAATAGGTCTCAAGCTAGCGCTTATTTCAAAAGCGGTGCCACACACCTCTTGGGAAGATCCAGTTACTTTGGCCTAGCCTTCCATTGGTCTGGAGAAGGAATCGCCATTCCTAGCTGATGAAGCAAATGATTCTGAAAGGAACGGTGAAAAGTGCGGATCCTGTTTCAGTCTTTAGACTGAAACGGGATCCGCACTATTCACCTGTCACACAAAGGCGCACTTCTCATGTCTGGTGCTAGTCCAACAAACCCAGGACTGACAGAGGCCCTGCAATTGCCACCCCAGAAAATTATCTCATCTCCAAAGAAGGATTCTTAGGCTAACGGTTGAAAAGTGCTCCCGATCTTGAAACAGTGGTGAAAGGACGATGAAATAATCCTGAAAACAATCCTATCTCCAAAGACTCTGGTGCCAGGTATGGGAAATACCAAGTTTTCTGGGCCTCAGGGGAGTTTTTTCTGCGAAAAGCATCATAGGCTTGAGGATGCAGAGACCAACCTTATCACTATTGCTGTGCAAAACGCCATGGAAATGGCAAATAATTACCAACATACTGCTGATTTCAAAAGTGTCAGGATCAATCCTGAAGAGGCATCCACACTTTTCCCATCTCACGAAAATATGCCCTTACCAACTCCGGAGGTAAACAAATCAAACACAGGGCTGACAGAAGGCCCGCTGTACACCCCACACAGAAATCTCAACTAGGAGGGTGGATTCTTATGCTAATGAGTGAAACCGGCTCTGGTTCTGAAAATAATGGTGAAACCACAGTGGAATAATACCTAAAAGAACACTTTCTTGATAGTCTCTCGTACCAGCTTTTGGAACTGCCACGTTTCCTGGGCCTCAGCATGTTTCTGTCTGTGAAAACTATCCTATGCTTCAGGTTGCAGAGACCAACCTTATGAAAATTATGGTGAAAAGTGTTACCGAAAAATACCAAATAGGTCTCAACCTAGCGCTTATTCCAAAAGCGGTGCCACACACCTCTTGGGAAGATCTAGTTACTTTGGCCTAGCCTTCCATTGGTCTGGAGAAGGAATCGCCATTCCTAGCTGATGAAGCAAATGATTCTGAAAGGAACGGTGAAAAGTGCGGATCCTGTTTCAGTCTTTAGACTGAAACAGGATCCG
This sequence comes from Lemur catta, assembly GCF_020740605.2. Taxonomy (NCBI): domain Eukaryota; kingdom Metazoa; phylum Chordata; class Mammalia; order Primates; family Lemuridae; genus Lemur; species Lemur catta. The sequence continues at coordinate 40,421,184 of NC_059133.1, read as the reverse complement.
CACTATTCACCTGTCACACAAAGGCGCACTTCTCATGTCTGGTGCTAGTCCAACAAACCCAGGACTGACAGAGGCCCTGCAATTGCCACCCCAGAAAATTATCTCATCTCCAAAGAAGGATTCTTAGGCTAATGGTTGAAAAGTGCTCCCGATCTTGAAACAGTGGTGAAAGGACGATGAAATAATACTGAAAGCAATCCTATCTCCAAAGACTCTGGTGCCAGGTATGGGAAATACCAAGTTATCTGGGCCTAAGGTGAGTTTTTTCTGTGAAAAGCATCATAGGTTTAAGGATGCAGAGACCAACCTTATCACTATTGCTGTGCAAAACGCCATGGAAATGGCAAATAATTACCAACATACTGGTGATTTCAAAAGTGTCAGGATGAAATCTGAAGCACCATCAACGCCTTGCCCATCTCACGCAAATATGCACTTACCAACTATGGAGGTAATCAAATCAAACACAGGGCTGGCAGAAGGCCCGCCCTTACACCCCACACAGAAATCTCAACTATGAGGGAGGATTCTTATGGTAATGCGTGAAACCTGCTCTGGTTCTGAAAATAATGGTGAAACCACAGTGGAATAATACTTAAAAGAACACTTTCTTGATAGTCTCTAGTACCCACTGTTTGAAATGCCAAGTTTATTGGGCCTCAGCATGTTTCCGTCTATGAAAACTATCCTATGCTTCAGCATGCAGAGACCAACCTTATGACAATAATGGTGAAAAGTTGTACGGAAAATACCAAATAGTTCTCAACTTAGCGCTTATTTCAAAAGCGGTGCGACACACCTCTTGGGAAGATCCAGTTACTTTGGCCTAGCCTTCCATTGGTCTGGAGAAGGAATCGCCATTCCTAGCTGATGAAGCAAATGATTCTGAAAGGAACGCTGAAAAGTGCGGATCCTGTTTCAGTCTTTAGACTGAAACAGGATCCGCACTATTCACCTGTCACACAAAGGCGCACTTCTCATGTCTGGTGCTAGTCCAACAAACCCAGGACTGACAGAGGCCCTGCAATTGCCACCCCAGAAAATTATCTCATCTTCAAAGAAGGATTCTTAGGCTAACGGTTGAAAAGTGCTCCCGATCTTGAAACAGTGGTGAAAGGACGATGAAATAATCCTGAAAACAATCCTATCTCCAAAGACTCTGGTGCCAGGTATGGGAAATACCAAGTTTTCTGGGCCTAAGGGGAGTTTTTTCTGCGAAAAGCATCATAGGCTTGAGGATGCAGAGACCAACCTTATCACTATTGCTGTGCAAAACGCCATGGAAATGGCAAATAATTACCAACATTCTGCTGATTTCAAAAGTGTCAGGATGAATCCTGAAGCGGGATCCACACTTTTCCCATCTCACGAAAATATGCCCTTACCAACTCCGGAGGTAAACAAATCAAACACAGGGCTGACAGAAGGCCCGCTGTACACCCCACACAGAAATCTCAACTAGGAGGGTGGATTCTTATGCTAATGAGTGAAACGGGCTCTGGTTCTGAAAATAATGGTGAAACCACAGTGGAATAATACCTAAAAGAACACTTTCTTGATAGTCTCTCGTACCAGCTATTGGAAATGCCACGTTTCCTGGGCCTCAGCATGTTTCTGTCTGTGAAAACAAACCTATGCTTCAGGTTGCAGAGACCAACCTTATGACAATTATGGTGTAAAGTGCTACGGAAAAATACCAAATAGGTCTCAAGCTAGCGCTTATTTCAAAAGCAGTGCCACACACCTCTTGGGAAGATCCAGTTACTTTGGCCTAGCCTTCCATTGGTCTGGAGAAGGAATCGCCATTCCTAGCTGATGAAGCAAATGATTCTGAAAGGAACGGTGAAAAGTGCGGATCCTGTTTCAGTGTTTACCCTGAAACAGGATCCGCACTATTCACCTGTCACACAAAGGCGCACTTCTCATGTCTGGTGCTAGTCCAACAAACCCAGGACTGACAGAGGCCCTGCAATTGCCACCCCAGAAAATTATCTCATCTCCAAAGAAGGATTCTGAGGCTAACGGTTGAAAAATGCTCCCGATCTTGAAACAGTGGTGAAAGGACGATGAAATAATACTGAAAACAATCCTATCTCCAAAGACTCTGGTGCCAGGTATGGGAAATGCCAAGTTATCTGGGCGTAAGGGGAGTTTTTTCTGCGAAAAGCATCATAGGCTTAAGGATGCAGAGACCAACCTTATCACTATTGCTGTGCAAAACGCCATGGAAACGGCAAATAATTACTAACATACTGGTGATTTCAAAAGTGTCAGGATGAAATCTGAAGCACCATCCACGCTTTGCCCATCTCACGCAAATATGCACTTACCAACTATGGAGGTAATCAAATCAAACACAGGGCTGGGAGAAGGCCCGCCCTTACACCCCACACAGAAATCTCAACTATGAGGGAGGATTCTTATGGTAATGCGTGAAACCGGCTCTGGTTCTGAAAATAATGGTGAAACCACAGTGGAATAATACTTAAAAGAACACTTTCTTGATAGTCTCTAGTACCCACTGTTTGAAATGCCAAGTTTATTGGGCCTGAGCATGTTTCCGTCTGTGGAAACTATCCTATGCTTCAGCATGCAGAGACCAACCTTATGACAATTATGGTGAAAAGTTGTACGGAAAAATACCAAATAGTTCTCAACTTAGCGCTTATTTCAAAAGCGGTGTGACACACCTCTTGGGAAGATCCAGTTACTTTGGCCTAGCCTTCCATTGGTCTGGAGAAGGAATCGCCATTCCTAGCTGATGAAGCAAATGATTCTGAAACGACCGGTGAAAACTGCGGATCCTGTTTCAGTCTTTAGACTGAAACAGGATCCGCACTATTCACCTGTCACACAAAGGCGCACTTCTCATGTCTGGTGCTAGTCCAACAAACCCAGGACTGACAGAGGCCCTGCAATTGCCACCCGAGAAAATTATCTCATCTCCGAAGAAGGATTCTGAGGCTAACGGTTGAAAAGTGCTCCCGATCTTGAAACAGTGGTGAAAGGACGATGAAATAATCCTGAAAACAATCCTATCTCCAAAGACTCTGGTGCCAGGTATGGGAAATACCAAGTTTTCTGGGCCTCAGGGGAGTTTTTTCTGCGAAAAGCATCATAGGCTGGAGGATGCAGAGACCAACCTTATCACTATTGCTGTGCAAAACGCCATGGAAATGGCAAATAATTACCAACATCATGCTGATTTCAAAAGTGTCAGGATGAATCCTGAAGCAGGATCCACACTTTTCCCATCTCACGAAAATATGCCCTTACCAACTCCGGAGGGAAACAAATCAAACACAGGGCTGACAGAAGGCCCGCTGTACACCCCACACAGAAATCTCAACTAGGAGGGTGGATTCTTATGCTAATGAGTGAAACCGGCTCTGGTTCTGAAAATAATGGTGAAACCACAGTGGAATAATACCTAAAAGAACACTTTCTTGATAGTCTCTCGTACCAGCTATTGGAAATGCCACGTTTCCTGGGCCTCAGCATTTTTCTGTCTGTGAAAACTAACCTATGCTTCAGGTTGCAGAGACCAACCTTATGACAATTATGGTGAAAAGCGCTACGGAAAAATACCAAATAGGTCTCAAGCTAGCGCTTATTTCAAAAGCGGTGCCACACACCTCTTGGGAAGATCCAGTTACTTTGGCCTAGCCTTCCATTGGTCTGGAGAAGGAATCGCCATTCCTAGCTGATGAAGCAAATGATTCTGAAAGGAACGGTGAAAAGTGCGGATCCTGTTTCAGTCTTTAGACTGAAACGGGATCCGCACTATTCACCTGTCACACAAAGGCGCACTTCTCATGTCTGGTGCTAGTCCAACAAACCCAGGACTGACAGAGGCCCTGCAATTGACACCCCAGAAAATTATCTCATCTCCAAAGAAGGATTCTTAGGCTAACGGTTGAAAAGTGCTCCCGATCTTGAAACAGTGGTGAAAGGACGATGAAATAATCCTGAAAACAATCCTATCTCCAAAGACTCTGGTGCCAGGTATGGGAAATACCAAGTTTTCTGGGCCTCAGGGGAGTTTTTTCTGCGAAAAGCATCATAGGCTTGAGGATGCAGAGACCAACCTTATCACTATTGCTGTGCAAAACGCCATGGAAATGGCAAATAATTACCAACATACTGCTGATTTCAAAAGTGTCAGGATCAATCCTGAAGAGGCATCCACACTTTTCCCATCTCACGAAAATATGCCCTTACCAACTCCGGAGGTAAACAAATCAAACACAGGGCTGACAGAAGGCCCGCTGTACACCCCACACAGAAATCTCAACTAGGAGGGTGGATTCTTATGCTAATGAGTGAAACCGGCTCTGGTTCTGAAAATAATGGTGAAACCACAGTGGAATAATACCTAAAAGAACACTTTCTTGATAGTCTCTCGTACCAGCTTTTGGAACTGCCACGTTTCCTGGGCCTCAGCATGTTTCTGTCTGTGAAAACTATCCTATGCTTCAGGTTGCAGAGACCAACCTTATGAAAATTATGGTGAAAAGTGTTACCGAAAAATACCAAATAGGTCTCAACCTAGCGCTTATTCCAAAAGCGGTGCCACACACCTCTTGGGAAGATCTAGTTACTTTGGCCTAGCCTTCCATTGGTCTGGAGAAGGAATCGCCATTCCTAGCTGATGAAGCAAATGATTCTGAAAGGAACGGTGAAAAGTGCGGATCCTGTTTCAGTCTTTAGACTGAAACAGGATCCGCACTATTCACCTGTCACACAAAGGCGCACTTCTCATGTCTGGTGCTAGTCCAACAAACCCAGGACTGACAGAGGCCCTGCAATTGCCACCCGAGAAAATTATCTCATCTCCGAAGAAGGATTCTGAGGCTAACGGTTGAAAAGTGCTCCCGATCTTGAAACAGTGGTGAAAGGACGATGAAATAATCCTGAAAACAATCCTATCTCCAAAGACTCTGGTGCCAGGTATGGGAAATACCAAGTTTTCTGGGCCTCAGGGGAGTTTTTTCTGCGAAAAGCATCATAGGCTGGAGGATGCAGAGACCAACCTTATCACTATTGCTGTGCAAAACGCCATGGAAATGGCAAATAATTACCAACATCATGCTGATTTCAAAAGTGTCAGGATGAATCCTGAAGCAGGATCCACACTTTTCCCATCTCACGAAAATATGCCCTTACCAACTCCGGAGGTAAACAAATCAAACACAGGGCTGACAGAAGGCCCTCTGTACACCCCACACAGAAATCTCAACTAGGAGGGTGGATTCTTATGCTAATGAGTGAAACCGGCTCTGGTTCTGAAAATAATGGTGAAACCACAGTGGAATAATACCTAAAAGAACACTTTCTTGATAGTCTCTCGTACCAGCTATTGGAAATGCCACGTTTCCTGGGCCTCAGCATGTTTCTGTCTGTGAAAACTAACCTATGCTTCAGGTTGCAGAGACCAACCTTATGACAATTATGGTGAAAAGCGCTACGGAAAAATACCAAATAGGTCTCAAGCTAGCGCTTATTTCAAAAGCGGTGCCACACACCTCTTGGGAAGATCCAGTTACTTTGGCCTAGCCTTCCATTGGTCTGGAGAAGGAATCGCCATTCCTAGCTGATGAAGCAAATGATTCTGAAAGGAACGGTGAAAAGTGCGGATCCTGTTTCAGTCTTTAGACTGAAACGGGATCCGCACTATTCACCTGTCACACAAAGGCGCACTTCTCATGTCTGGTGCTAGTCCAACAAACCCAGGACTGACAGAGGCCCTGCAATTGCCACCCCAGAAAATTATCTCATCTCCAAAGAAGGATTCTTAGGCTAACGGTTGAAAAGTGCTCCCGATCTTGAAACAGTGGTGAAAGGACGATGAAATAATCCTGAAAACAATCCTATCTCCAAAGACTCTGGTGCCAGGTATGGGAAATACCAAGTTTTCTGGGCCTCAGGGGAGTTTTTTCTGCGAAAAGCATCATAGGCTTGAGGATGCAGAGACCAACCTTATCACTATTGCTGTGCAAAACGCCATGGAAATGGCAAATAATTACCAACATACTGCTGATTTCAAAAGTGTCAGGATCAATCCTGAAGAGGCATCCACACTTTTCCCATCTCACGAAAATATGCCCTTACCAACTCCGGAGGGAAACAAATCAAACACAGGGCTGACAGAAGGCCCGCTGTACACCCCACACAGAAATCTCAACTAGGAGCGTGGATTCTTATGCTAATGAGTGAAACCGGCTCTGGTTCTGAAAATAATGGTGAAACCACAGTGGAATAATACCTAAAAGAACACTTTCTTGATAGTCTCTCGTACCAGCTTTTGGAACTGCCACGTTTCCTGGGCCTCAGCATGTTTCTGTCTGTGAAAACTATCCTATGCTTCAGGTTGCAGAGACCAACCTTATGAAAATTATGGTGAAAAGTGTTACCGAAAAATACCAAATAGGTCTCAACCTAGCGCTTATTCCAAAAGCGGTGCCACACACCTCTTGGGAAGATCTAGTTACTTTGGCCTAGCCTTCCATTGGTCTGGAGAAGGAATCACCATTCCTAGCTGATGAAGCAAATGATTCTGAAAGGAACGGTGAAAAGTGCGGATCCTGTTTCAGTCTTTAGACTGAAACAGGATCCGCACTATTCACCTGTCACACAAAGGCGCACTTCTCATGTCTGGTGCTAGTCCAACAAACCCAGGACTGACAGAGGCCCTGCAATTGCCACCCCAGAAAATTATCTCATCTCCAAAGAAGGATTCTTAGGCTAATGGTTGAAAAGTGCTCCCGATCTTGAAACAGTGGTGAAAGGACGATGAAATAATCCTGAAAGCAATCCTATCTCCAAAGACTCTGGTGCCAGGTATGGGAAATACCAAGTTATCTGGGCCTAAGGTGAGTTTTTTCTGTGAAAAGCATCATAGGTTTAAGGATGCAGAGACCGACCTTATCACTATTGCTGTGCAAAACGCCATGGAAATGGCAAATAATTACCAACATACTGGTGATTTCAAAAGCGTCAGGATGAAATCTGAAGCACCATCAACGCCTTGCCCATCTCACGCAAATATGCACTTACCAACTATGGAGGTAATCAAATCAAACACAGGGCTGGCAGAAGGCCCGCCCTTACACCCCACACAGAAATCTCAACTATGAGGGAGGATTCTTATGGTAATGCGTGAAACCTGCTCTGGTTCTGAAAATAATGGTGAAACCACAGTGGAATAATACTTAAAAGAACACTTTCTTGATAGTCTCTAGTACCCACTGTTTGAAATGCCAAGTTTACTGGGCCTCAGCATGTTTCCGTCTATGAAAACTATCCTATGCTTCAGCATGCAGAGACCAACCTTATGACAATTATGGTGAAAAGTTGTACGGAAAATACCAAATAGTTCTCAACTTAGCGCTTATTTCAAAAGCGGTGCGACACACCTCTTGGGAAGATCCAGTTACTTTGGCCTAGCCTTCCATTGGTCTGGAGAAGGAATCGCCATTCCTAGCTGATGAAGCAAATGATTCTGAAAGGAACGCTGAAAAGTGCGGATCCTGTTTCAGTCTTTAGACTGAAACAGGATCCGCACTATTCACCTGTCACACAAAGGCGCACTTCTCATGTCTGGTGCTAGTCCAACAAACCCAGGACTGACAGAGGCCCTGCAATTGCCACCCCAGAAAATTATCTCATCTTCAAAGAAGGATTCTTAGGCTAACGGTTGAAAAGTGCTCCCGATCTTGAAACAGTGGTGAAAGGACGATGAAATAATCCTGAAAACAATCCTATCTCCAAAGACTCTGGTGCCAGGTATGGGAAATACCAAGTTTTCTGGGCCTAAGGGGAGTTTTCTCTGCGAAAAGCATCATAGGCTTGAGGATGCAGAGACCAACCTTATCACTATTGCTGTGCAAAACGCCATGGAAATGGCAAATAATTACCAACATTCTGCTGATTTCAAAAGTGTCAGGATGAATCCTGAAGCGGGATCCACACTTTTCCCATCTCACGAAAATATGCCCTTACCAACTCCGGAGGTAAACAAATCAAACACAGGGCTGACAGAAGGCCCGCTGTACACCCCACACAGAAATCTCAACTAGGAGGGTGGATTCTTATGCTAATGAGTGAAACGGGCTCTGGTTCTGAAAATAATGGTGAAACCACAGTGGAATAATACCTAAAAGAACACTTTCTTGATAGTCTCTCGTACCAGCTATTGGAAATGCCACGTTTCCTGGGCCTCAGCATGTTTCTGTCTGTGAAAACAAACCTATGCTTCAGGTTGCAGAGACCAACCTTATGACAATTATGGTGTAAAGTGCTACGGAAAAATACCAAATAGGTCTCAAGCTAGCGCTTATTTCAAAAGCAGTGCCACACACCTCTTGGGAAGATCCAGTTACTTTGGCCTAGCCTTCCATTGGTCTGGAGAAGGAATCGCCATTCCTAGCTGATGAAGCAAATGATTCTGAAAGGAACGGTGAAAAGTGCGGATCCTGTTTCAGTGTTTACCCTGAAACAGGATCTGCACTATTCACCTGTCACACAAAGGCGCACTTCTCATGTCTGGTGCTAGTCCAACAAACCCAGGACTGACAGAGGCCCTGCAATTGCCACCCCAGAAAATTATCTCATCTCCAAAGAAGGATTCTGAGGCTAACGGTTGAAAAATGCTCCCGGTCTTGAAACAGTGGTGAAAGGACGATGAAATAATACTGAAAACAATCCTATCTCCAAAGACTCTGGTGCCAGGTATGGGAAATGCCAAGTTATCTGGGCGTAAGGGGAGTTTTTTCTGCGAAAAGCATCATAGGCTTAAGGATGCAGAGACCAACCTTATCACTATTGCTGTGCAAAACGCCATGGAAACGGCAAATAATTACTAACATACTGGTGATTTCAAAAGTGTCAGGATGAAATCTGAAGCACCATCCACGCTTTGCCCATCTCACGCAAATATGCACTTACCAACTATGGAGGTAATCAAATCAAACACAGGGCTGGGAGAAGGCCCGCCCTTACACCCCACACAGAAATCTCAACTATGAGGGAGGATTCTTATGGTAATGCGTGAAACCGGCTCTGGTTCTGAAAATAATGGTGAAACCACAGTGGAATAATACTTAAAAGAACACTTTCTTGATAGTCTCTAGTACCCACTGTTTGAAATGCCAAGTTTATTGGGCCTGAGCATGTTTCCGTCTGTGGAAACTATCCTATGCTTCAGCATGCAGAGACCAACCTTATGACAATTATGGTGAAAAGTTGTACGGAAAAATACCAAATAGTTCTCAACTTAGCGCTTATTTCAAAAGCGGTGTGACACACCTCTTGGGAAGATCCAGTTACTTTGGCCTAGCCTTCCATTGGTCTGGAGAAGGAATCGCCATTCCTAGCTGATGAAGCAAATGATTCTGAAACGACCGGTGAAAACTGCGGATCCTGTTTCAGTCTTTAGACTGAAACAGGATCCGCACTATTCACCTGTCACACAAAGGCGCACTTCTCATGTCTGGTGCTAGTCCAACAAACCCAGGACTGACAGAGGCCCTGCAATTGCCACCCGAGAAAATTATCTCATCTCCGAAGAAGGATTCTGAGGCTAACGGTTGAAAAGTGCTCCCGATCTTGAAACAGTGGTGAAAGGACGATGAAATAATCCTGAAAACAATCCTATCTCCAAAGACTCTGGTGCCAGGTATGGGAAATACCAAGTTTTCTGGGCCTCAGGGGAGTTTTTTCTGCGAAAAGCATCATAGGCTGGAGGATGCAGAGACCAACCTTATCACTATTGCTGTGCAAAACGCCATGGAAATGGCAAATAATTACCAACATCATGCTGATTTCAAAAGTGTCAGGATGAATCCTGAAGCAGGATCCACACTTTTCCCATCTCACGAAAATATGCCCTTACCAACTCCGGAGGGAAACAAATCAAACACAGGGCTGACAGAAGGCCCGCTGTACACCCCACACAGAAATCTCAACTAGGAGGGTGGATTCTTATGCTAATGAGTGAAACCGGCTCTGGTTCTGAAAATAATGGTGAAACCACAGTGGAATAATACCTAAAAGAACACTTTCTTGATAGTCTCTCGTACCAGCTATTGGAAATGCCACGTTTCCTGGGCCTCAGCATGTTTCTGTCTGTGAAAACTAACCTATGCTTCAGGTTGCAGAGACCAACCTTATGACAATTATGGTGAAAAGCGCTACGGAAAAATACCAAATAGGTCTCAAGCTAGCGCTTATTTCAAAAGCGGTGCCACACACCTCTTGGGAAGATCCAGTTACTTTGGCCTAGCCTTCCATTGGTCTGGAGAAGGAATCGCCATTCCTAGCTGATGAAGCAAATGATTCTGAAAGGAACGGTGAAAAGTGCGGATCCTGTTTCAGTCTTTAGACTGAAACGGGATCCGCACTATTCACCTGTCACACAAAGGCGCACTTCTCATGTCTGGTGCTAGTCCAACAAACCCAGGACTGACAGAGGCCCTGCAATTGCCACCCCAGAAAATTATCTCATCTCCAAAGAAGGATTCTTAGGCTAACGGTTGAAAAGTGCTCCCGATCTTGAAACAGTGGTGAAAGGACGATGAAATAATCCTGAAAACAATCCTATCTCCAAAGACTCTGGTGCCAGGTATGGGAAATACCAAGTTTTCTGGGCCTCAGGGGAGTTTTTTCTGCGAAAAGCATCATAGGCTTGAGGATGCAGAGACCAACCTTATCACTATTGCTGTGCAAAACGCCATGGAAATGGCAAATAATTACCAACATACTGCTGATTTCAAAAGTGTCAGGATCAATCCTGAAGAGGCATCCACACTTTTCCCATCTCACGAAAATATGCCCTTACCAACTCCGGAGGTAAACAAATCAAACACAGGGCTGACAGAAGGCCCGCTGTACACCCCACACAGAAATCTCAACTAGGAGGGTGGATTCTTATGCTAATGAGTGAAACCGGCTCTGGTTCTGAAAATAATGGTGAAACCACAGTGGAATAATACCTAAAAGAACACTTTCTTGATAGTCTCTCGTACCAGCTATTGGAAATGCCACGTTTCCTGGGCCTCAGCATGTTTCTGTCTGTGAAAACTATCCTATGCTTCAGGTTGCAGAGACCAACCTTATGAAAATTATGGTGAAAAGTGTTACCGAAAAATACCAAATAGGTCTCAACCTAGCGCTTATTCCAAAAGCGGTGCCACACACCTCTTGGGAAGATCTAGTTACTTTGGCCTAGCCTTCCATTGGTCTGGAGAAGGAATCGCCATTCCTAGCTGATGAAGCAAATGATTCTGAAAGGAACGGTGAAAAGTGCGGATCCTGTTTCAGTCTTTAGACTGAAACAGGATCCGCACTATTCACCTGTCACACAAAGGCGCACTTCTCATGTCTGGTGCTAGTCCAACAAACCCAGGACTGACAGAGGCCCTGCAATTGCCACCCCAGAAAATTATCTCATCTCCAAAGAAGGATTCTTAGGCTAATGGTTGAAAAGTGCTCCCGATCTTGAAACAGTGGTGAAAGGACGATGAAATAATCCTGAAAGCAATCCTATCTCCAAAGACTCTGGTGCCAGGTATGGGAAATACCAAGTTATCTGGGCCTAAGGTGAGTTTTTTCTGTGAAAAGCATCATAGGTTTAAGGATGCAGAGACCAACCTTATCACTATTGCTGTGCAAAACGCCATGGAAATGGCAAATAATTACCAACATACTGGTGATTTCAAAAGCGTCAGGATGAAATCTGAAGCACCATCAACGCCTTGCCCATCTCACGCAAATATGCACTTACCAACTATGGAGGTAATCAAATCAAACACAGGGCTGGCAGAAGGCCCGCCCTTACACCCCACACACAAATCTCAACTATGAGGGAGGATTCTTATGGTAATGCGTGAAACCTGCTCTGGTTCTGAAAATAATGGTGAAACCACAGTGGAATAATACTTAAAAGAACACTGTCTTGATAGTCTCTAGTACCCACTGTTTGAAATGCCAAGTTTATTGGGCCTCAGCATGTTTCCGTCTATGAAAACTATCCTATGCTTCAGCATGCAGAGACCAACCTTATGACAATTATGGTGAAAAGTTGTACGGAAAATACCAAATAGTTCTCAACTTAGCGCTTATTTCAAAAGCGGTGCGACACACCTCTTGGGAAGATCCAGTTACTTTGGCCTAGCCTTCCATTGGTCTGGAGAAGGAATCGCCATTCCTAGCTGATGAATCAAATGATTCTGAAAGGAACGCTGAAAAGTGCGGATCCTGTTTCAGTCTTTAGACTGAAACAGGATCCGCACTATTCACCTGTCACACAAAGGCGCACTTCTCATGTCTGGTGCTAGTCCAACAAACCCAGGACTGACAGAGGCCCTGCAATTGCCACCCCAGAAAATTATCTCATCTTCAAAGAAGGATTCTTAGGCTAACGGTTGAAAAGTGCTCCCGATCTTGAAACAGTGGTGAAAGGACGATGAAATAATCCTGAAAACAATCCTATCTCCAAAGACTCTGGTGCCAGGTATGGGAAATACCAAGTTTTCTGGGCCTCAGGGGAGTTTTCTCTGCGAAAAGCATCATAGGCTTGAGGATGCAGAGACCAACCTTATCACTATTGCTGTGCAAAACGCCATGGAAATGGCAAATAATTACCAACATTCTGCTGATTTCAAAAGTGTCAGGATGAATCCTGAAGCGGGATCCACACTTTTCCCATCTCACGAAAATATGCCCTTACCAACTCCGGAGGTAAACAAATCAAACACAGGGCTGACAGAAGGCCCGCTGTACACCCCACACAGAAATCTCAACTAGGAGGGTGGATTCTTATGCTAATGAGTGAAACGGGCTCTGGTTCTGAAAATAATGGTGAAACCACAGTGGAATAATACCTAAAAGAACACTTTCTTGATAGTCTCTCGTACCAGCTATTGGAAATGCCACGTTTCCTGGGCCTCAGCATGTTTCTGTCTGTGAAAACTAACCTATGCTTCAGGTTGCAGAGACCAACCTTATGACAATTATGGTGTAAAGTGCTACGGAAAAATACCAAATAGGTCTCAAGCTAGCGCTTATTTCAAAAGCGGTGCCATACACCTCTTGGGAAGATCCAGTTACTTTGGCCTAGCCTTCCATTGGTCTGGAGAAGGAATCGCCATTCCTAGCTGATGAAGCAAATGATTCTGAAAGGAACGCTGAAAAGTGCGGATCCTGTTTCAGTGTTTAGACTGAAACAGGATCCGCACTATTCACCTGTCACACAAAGGCGCACTTCTAATGTCTGGTGCTAGTCCAACAAACCCAGGACTGACAGAGGCCCTGCAATTGCCACCCCAGAAAATTATCTCATCTTCAAAGAAGGATTCTTAGGCTAACGGTTGAAAAGTGCTCCCGATCTTGAAACAGTGGTGAAAGGACGATGAAATAATCCTGAAAACAATCCTATCTCCAAAGACTCTGGTGCCAGGTATGGGAAATACCAAGTTTTCTGGGCCTAAGGGGAGTTTTCTCTGCGAAAAGCATCATAGGCTTGAGGATGCAGAGACCAACCTTATCACTATTGCTGTGCAAAACGCCATGGAAATGGCAAATAATTACCAACATACTGGTGATTTCAAAAGTGTCAGGATGAATCCTGAAGCGGGATCCACACTTTTCCCATCTCACGAAAATATGCCCTTACCAACTCCGGAGGTAAACAAATCAAACACAGGGCTGACAGAAGGCCCGCTGTACACCCCACACAGAAATCTCAACTAGGAGGGTGGATTCTTATGCTAATGAGTGAAACGGGCTCTGGTTCTGAAAATAATGGTGAAACCACAGTGGAATAATACCTAAAAGAACACTTTCTTGATAGTCTCTCGTACCAGCTATTGGAAATGCCACGTTTCCTGGGCCTCAGCATGTTTCTGTCTGTGAAAACAAACCTATGCTTCAGGTTGCAGAGACCAACCTTATGACAATTATGGTGTAAAGTGCTACGGAAAAATACCAAATAGGTCTCAAGCTAGCGCTTATTTCAAAAGCAGTGCCACACACCTCTTGGGAAGATCCAGTTACTTTGGCCTAGCCTTCCATTGGTCTGGAGAAGGAATCGCCATTCCTAGCTGATGAAGCAAATGATTCTGAAAGGAACGGTGAAAAGTGCGGATCCTGTTTCAGTGTTTACCCTGAAACAGGATCTGCACTATTCACCTGTCACACAAAGGCGCACTTCTCATGTCTGGTGCTAGTCCAACAAACCCAGGACTGACAGAGGCCCTGCAATTGCCACCCCAGAAAATTATCTCATCTCCAAAGAAGGATTCTGAGGCTAACGGTTGAAAAATGCTCCCGGTCTTGAAACAGTGGTGAAAGGACGATGAAATAATACTGAAAACAATCCTATCTCCAAAGACTCTGGTGCCAGGTATGGGAAATGCCAAGTTATCTGGGCGTAAGGGGAGTTTTTTCTGCGAAAAGCATCATAGGCTTAAGGATGCAGAGACCAACCTTATCACTATTGCTGTGCAAAACGCCATGGAAACGGCAAATAATTACTAACATACTGGTGATTTCAAAAGTGTCAGGATGAAATCTGAAGCACCATCCACGCTTTGCCCATCTCACGCAAATATGCACTTACCAACTATGGAGGTAATCAAATCAAACACAGGGCTGGGAGAAGGCCCGCCCTTACACCCCACACAGAAATCTCAACTATGAGGGAGGATTCTTATGGTAATGCGTGAAACCGGCTCTGGTTCTGAAAATAATGGTGAAACCACAGTGGAATAATACTTAAAAGAACACTTTCTTGATAGTCTCTAGTACCCACTGTTTGAAATGCCAAGTTTATTGGGCCTGAGCATGTTTCCGTCTGTGGAAACTATCCTATGCTTCAGCATGCAGAGACCAACCTTATGACAATTATGGTGAAAAGTTGTACGGAAAAATACCAAATAGTTCTCAACTTAGCGCTTATTTCAAAAGCGGTGTGACACACCTCTTGGGAAGATCCAGTTACTTTGGCCTAGCCTTCCATTGGTCTGGAGAAGGAATCGCCATTCCTAGCTGATGAAGCAAATGATTCTGAAACGACCGGTGAAAACTGCGGATCCTGTTTCAGTCTTTAGACTGAAACAGGATCCGCACTATTCACCTGTCACACAAAGGCGCACTTCTCATGTCTGGTGCTAGTCCAACAAACCCAGGACTGACAGAGGCCCTGCAATTGCCACCCGAGAAAATTATCTCATCTCCGAAGAAGGATTCTGAGGCTAACGGTTGAAAAGTGCTCCCGATCTTGAAACAGTGGTGAAAGGACGATGAAATAATCCTGAAAACAATCCTATCTCCAAAGACTCTGGTGCCAGGTATGGGAAATACCAAGTTTTCTGGGCCTCAGGGGAGTTTTTTCTGCGAAAAGCATCATAGGCTGGAGGATGCAGAGACCAACCTTATCACTATTGCTGTGCAAAACGCCATGGAAATGGCAAATAATTACCAACATCATGCTGATTTCAAAAGTGTCAGGATGAATCCTGAAGCAGGATCCACACTTTTCCCATCTCACGAAAATATGCCCTTACCAACTCCGGAGGGAAACAAATCAAACACAGGGCTGACAGAAGGCCCGCTGTACACCCCACACAGAAATCTCAACTAGGAGGGTGGATTCTTATGCTAATGAGTGAAACCGGCTCTGGTTCTGAAAATAATGGTGAAACCACAGTGGAATAATACCTAAAAGAACACTTTCTTGATAGTCTCTCGTACCAGCTATTGGAAATGCCACGTTTCCTGGGCCTCAGCATGTTTCTGTCTGTGAAAACTAACCTATGCTTCAGGTTGCAGAGACCAACCTTATGACAATTATGGTGAAAAGCGCTACGGAAAAATACCAAATAGGTCTCAAGCTAGCGCTTATTTCAAAAGCGGTGCCACACACCTCTTGGGAAGATCCAGTTACTTTGGCCTAGCCTTCCATTGGTCTGGAGAAGGAATCGCCATTCCTAGCTGATGAAGCAAATGATTCTGAAAGGAACGGTGAAAAGTGCGGATCCTGTTTCAGTCTTTAGACTGAAACGGGATCCGCACTATTCACCTGTCACACAAAGGCGCACTTCTCATGTCTGGTGCTAGTCCAACAAACCCAGGACTGACAGAGGCCCTGCAATTGCCACCCCAGAAAATTATCTCATCTCCAAAGAAGGATTCTTAGGCTAACGGTTGAAAAGTGCTCCCGATCTTGAAACAGTGGTGAAAGGACGATGAAATAATCCTGAAAACAATCCTATCTCCAAAGACTCTGGTGCCAGGTATGGGAAATACCAAGTTTTCTGGGCCTCAGGGGAGTTTTTTCTGCGAAAAGCATCATAGGCTTGAGGATGCAGAGACCAACCTTATCACTATTGCTGTGCAAAACGCCATGGAAATGGCAAATAATTACCAACATACTGCTGATTTCAAAAGTGTCAGGATCAATCCTGAAGAGGCATCCACACTTTTCCCATCTCACGAAAATATGCCCTTACCAACTCCGGAGGTAAACAAATCAAACACAGGGCTGACAGAAGGCCCGCTGTACACCCCACACAGAAATCTCAACTAGGAGGGTGGATTCTTATGCTAATGAGTGAAACCGGCTCTGGTTCTGAAAATAATGGTGAAACCACAGTGGAATAATACCTAAAAGAACACTTTCTTGATAGTCTCTCGTACCAGCTTTTGGAACTGCCACGTTTCCTGGGCCTCAGCATGTTTCTGTCTGTGAAAACTATCCTATGCTTCAGGTTGCAGAGACCAACCTTATGAAAATTATGGTGAAAAGTGTTACCGAAAAATACCAAATAGGTCTCAACCTAGCGCTTATTCCAAAAGCGGTGCCACACACCTCTTGGGAAGATCTAGTTACTTTGGCCTAGCCTTCCATTGGTCTGGAGAAGGAATCGCCATTCCTAGCTGATGAAGCAAATGATTCTGAAAGGAACGGTGAAAAGTGCGGATCCTGTTTCAGTCTTTAGACTGAAACAGGATCCGCACTATTCACCTGTCACACAAAGGCGCACTTCTCATGTCTGGTGCTAGTCCAACAAACCCAGGACTGACAGAGGCCCTGCAATTGCCACCCCAGAAAATTATCTCATCTCCAAAGAAGGATTCTTAGGCTAATGGTTGAAAAGTGCTCCCGATCTTGAAACAGTGGTGAAAGGACGATGAAATAATCCTGAAAGCAATCCTATCTCCAAAGACTCTGGTGCCAGGTATGGGAAATACCAAGTTATCTGGGCCTAAGGTGAGTTTTTTCTGTGAAAAGCATCATAGGTTTAAGGATGCAGAGACCAACCTTATCACTATTGCTGTGCAAAACGCCATGGAAATGGCAAATAATTACCAACATACTGGTGATTTCAAAAGCGTCAGGATGAAATCTGAAGCACCATCAACGCCTTGCCCATCTCACGCAAATATGCACTTACCAACTATGGAGGTAATCAAATCAAACACAGGGCTGGCAGAAGGCCCGCCCTTACACCCCACACACAAATCTCAACTATGAGGGAGGATTCTTATGGTAATGCGTGAAACCTGCTCTGGTTCTGAAAATAATGGTGAAACCACAGTGGAATAATACTTAAAAGAACACTTTCTTGATAGTCTCTAGTACCCACTGTTTGAAATGCCAAGTTTATTGGGCCTCAGCATGTTTCCGTCTATGAAAACTATCCTATGCTTCAGCATGCAGAGACCAACCTTATGACAATTATGGTGAAAAGTTGTACGGAAAATACCAAATAGTTCTCAACTTAGCGCTTATTTCAAAAGCGGTGCGACACACCTCTTGGGAAGATCCAGTTACTTTGGCCTAGCCTTCCATTGGTCTGGAGAAGGAATCGCCATTCCTAGCTGATGAATCAAATGATTCTGAAAGGAACGCTGAAAAGTGCGGATCCTGTTTCAGTCTTTAGACTGAAACAGGATCCGCACTATTCACCTGTCACACAAAGGCGCACTTCTCATGTCTGGTGCTAGTCCAACAAACCCAGGACTGACAGAGGCCCTGCAATTGCCACCCCAGAAAATTATCTCATCTTCAAAGAAGGATTCTTAGGCTAACGGTTGAAAAGTGCTCCCGATCTTGAAACAGTGGTGAAAGGACGATGAAATAATCCTGAAAACAATCCTATCTCCAAAGACTCTGGTGCCAGGTATGGGAAATACCAAGTTTTCTGGGCCTCAGGGGAGTTTTCTCTGCGAAAAGCATCATAGGCTTGAGGATGCAGAGACCAACCTTATCACTATTGCTGTGCAAAACGCCATGGAAATGGCAAATAATTACCAACATTCTGCTGATTTCAAAAGTGTCAGGATGAATCCTGAAGCGGGATCCACACTTTTCCCATCTCACGAAAATATGCCCTTACCAACTCCGGAGGTAAACAAATCAAACACAGGGCTGACAGAAGGCCCGCTGTACACCCCACACAGAAATCTCAACTAGGAGGGTGGATTCTTATGCTAATGAGTGAAACCGGCTCTGGTTCTGAAAATAATGGTGAAACCACAGTGGAATAATACCTAAAAGAACACTTTCTTGATAGTCTCTCGTACCAGCTATTGGAAATGCCACGTTTCCTGGGCCTCAGCATGTTTCTGTCTGTGAAAACTAACCTATGCTTCAGGTTGCAGAGACCAACCTTATGACAATTATGGTGTAAAGTGCTACGGAAAAATACCAAATAGGTCTCAAGCTAGCGCTTATTTCAAAAGCGGTGCCATACACCTCTTGGGAAGATCCAGTTACTTTGGCCTAGCCTTCCATTGGTCTGGAGAAGGAATCGCCATTCCTAGCTGATGAAGGAAATGATTCTGAAAGGAACGGTGAAAAGTGCGGATCCTGTTTCAGTGTTTACCCTGAAACAGGATCCGCACTATTCACCTGTCACACAAAGGCGCACTTCTCATGTCTGGTGCTAGTCCAACAAACCCAGGACTGACAGAGGCCCTGCAATTGCCACCCCAGAAAATTATCTCATCTCCAAAGAAGGATTCTGAGGCTAACGGTTGAAAAATGCTCCCGGTCTTGAAACAGTGGTGAAAGGACGATGAAATAATACTGAAAACAATCCTATCTCCAAAGACTCTGGTGCCAGGTATGGGAAATGCCAAGTTATCTGGGCGTAAGGGGAGTTTTTTCTGCGAAAAGCATCATAGGCTTAAGGATACAGAGACCAACCTTATCACTATTGCTGTGCAAAACGCCATGGAAACGGCAAATAATTACCAACATACTGGTGATTTCAAAGGTGTCAGGATGAAATCTGAAGCACCATCCACGCTTTTCCCATCTCACGCAAATATGCACTTACCAACTATGGAGGTAATCAAATCAAACACAGGGCTGGCAGAAGGCCCGCCCTTACACCCCACACAGACATCTCAACTATGAGGGAGGATTCTTGTGGTAATGCGTGAAACCGGCTCTGGTTCTGAAAATAATGGTGAAACCACAGTGGAATAATACTTAAAAGAACACTTTCTTGATAGTCTCTAGTACCCACTGTTTGAAATGCCAAGTTTATTGGGCCTCAGCATGTTTCTGTCTGTGAAAACTATCCTATGCTTCAGGATACAGAGACCAACCTTATGACAATTATGGTGAAAAGTGGTACGGAAAAATACCAAATAGTTCTCAACTTAGCGCTTATTTCAAAAGCGGTGCCACACACCTCGTGGGAAGATCCAGTTACTTTGGCCTAGCCTTCCATTGGTCTGGAGAAGGAATCGCCATTCCTAGCTGATGAAGCAAATGATTCTGAAAGGAACGGTGAAAAGTGCGGATCCTGTTTCAGTCTGTAGACTGAAACAGGATCCGCACTATTCACCTGTCACACAAAGGCGCACTTCTTATGTCTGGTGCTAGTCCAACAAACCCAGGACTGACAGAGGCCCTGCAATTGCCACCCCAGAAAATTATCTCATCTCCAAAGAAGGATTCTTAGGCTAACGGTTGAAAAGTGCTCCCGATCTTGAAACAGTGGTGAAAGGGCGATGAAATAATCCTGAAAACAATCCTATCTCCAAAGACTTTGGTGCCAGGTATAGGAAATACCAAGTTTTCTGTGCCTCAGGGGAGTTTTTTCTGCGAAAAGCATCATAGGCTTGAGGATGCAGAGACCAACCTTATCACTATTGCTGTGCAAAACGCCATGGAAATGGCAAATAATTACCAACATACTGATGATTTCAAAAGTGTCAGGATGAATCCTGAGGCGGGATCCACACTTTTCCCCTCTCACAAAAATATGCCCTTACCAACTCCGGAGGTAAACAAATCAAACACAGGGCTGACAGAAGGCCCGCTGTACACCCCACACAGAAATCTCAACTATGAGGGAGGATTCTTATGGTAATGAGTGAAACGGGCTCTGGTTCTGAAAATAATGGTGAAACCACAGTGGAATAATACCTAAAAGAACATTTTCTGGATAGTCTCTCGTACCAGCTATTGGAAATGCCACGTTTCCTGGGCCTCGGCATGTTTCTGTCTGTGAAAACTATGCTATGCTTCAGGTTGCAGAGACCAACCTTATGACAATTATGGTGAAAAGTGCTACGGAAAAATACCAAATAGGTCTCAACCTAGCGCTTATTTCAAAAGCGGTGCCACACACCTCCTTGGAAGATCCAGTTACTTTGGCCTAGCCTTCCATTAGTCTGGAGAAGGAATCGCCATTCCTAGCTGATGAAGCAAATGATTCTGAAAGGAATGGTGAAAAGTGCCGATCCTGTTTCAGTCTTTAGACTGAAACAGGATCTGCACTATTCACCTGTCACACAAAGGCGCACTTCTCATGTCTGGTGCTAGTCCAACAAACCCAGGACTGACAGAGGCCCTGCAATTTCCACTCCAGAAAATTATCTCATCTCCAAAGAAGGATTCTGAGGCTATCGGTTGAAAAATGCTCCCGGTCTTGAAACAGTGGTGAAAGGACGATGAAATAATACTGAAAACAATCCTATCTCCAAAGACTCTGGTGCCAGGTATGGGAAATGCCAAGTTATCTGGGCCTAAGGGGAGTTTTTTCTGCGAAAAGCATCATAGGCTTAAGGATGCAGAGACCAACCTTATCACTATTGCTGTCCAAAACGCCATGGAAATGGCAAATAATTTCCAACATACTGGTGATTTCAAAAGTGTCAGGATGAAATCTGAAGCACCATCCACGCTTTGCCCATCTCACGCAAATATGCACTTACCAACTATGGAGGTAATCAAATCAAACACAGGGCTGGCAGAAGGCCCGCCCTTACACCCCACACAGAAATCTCAACTATGAGGGAGGATTCTTATGGTAATGCGTGAAACCGGCTCTGGTTCTGAAAATAATGGTGAAACCACAGTGGAATAATACGTAAAAGAACACTTTCTTGATAGTCTCTAGTACCCACTATTTGAAATACCAAGTTTATTGGGCCTCAGCATGTTTCTGTCTGTGAAAACTATCCTATGCTTCAGCATGCAGAGACCAACCTTATGACAATTATGGTGAAAAGTGCTACGGAAAAATACCAAATAGTTCTCAACTTAGCGCTTATTTCAAAAGCGGTGCCACACACCTCTTGGGAAGATCCAGTTACTTTGGCCTAGCCTTCCATTGGTCTGGAGAAGGAATCGCCATTCCTAGCTGATGAAGCAAATGATTCTGAAAGGAACGGTGAAAAGTGCGGATC
The DNA here is from genome assembly GCF_020740605.2 of Lemur catta. Classification (NCBI taxonomy): domain Eukaryota; kingdom Metazoa; phylum Chordata; class Mammalia; order Primates; family Lemuridae; genus Lemur; species Lemur catta. The sequence goes on along the minus strand of NC_059133.1, from coordinate 40,399,476 downwards.
CTGTTTCAGTCTTTAGACTGAAACAGGATCCGCACTATTCACCTGTCACACACAGGCGCACTTCTCATGTCTGGTGCTAGTCCAACAAACCCAGGACTGACAGAGGCCCTGCAATTGCCACCCCAGAAAATTATCTCATCTCCAAAGAAGGATTATTAGGCTAACGGTTGAAAAGTGCTCCCGATCTTGAAACAGTTTTGAAAGGACAATGAAATAATCCTGAAAACAATCCTATCCCCAAATACTCTGGTGCCAGGTATGGGAAATACCAAGTTTTCTGGGACTAAGGGGAGTTTTTTCTGCGAAAAGCATCATAGGCTTGAGGATGCAGAGACCAACCGTATCACTATTGATGTGCAAGACGCCATGGAAATGGCAAATAATTACCAACATACTGCTGATTTCAAAAGTGTCAGGATGAATCCTGAAGCGGGATCCACACTTTTCCCATCTCACGAAAATATGCCCTTACCAACTATGGAGGTAATCAAATCAAACACAGGGCTGACAGAAAGGCCCGCTGTACACCCCACTCAGAAATCTCAACTAGGAGTGTGGATTCTTATGGTAATGCGTGAAACCGGCTCTGGTTCTGAAAATAATGGTGAAACCACAGTGGAATAATACTTAAAAGAACACTTTCTCGATAGTCTCTCGTACCAGCTATTGGAAATGCCACATTTCCTGGGCCTCAGCATGTTTCTGTCTGTGAAAACTATCCTATGCTTCAGGATGCAGAGACCAACCTTATGACAATTATGGTCAAAAGTGCTACGGAAAAATACCAAATAGGTCTCAAGCTAGCGCTTATTTCAAAAGCGGTGCCACACACCTCTTGGGAAGATCCAGTTACTTTGGCCTAGCCTTCCATTGGTCTGGAGAAGGAATCGCCATTCCTAGCTGAAGAAGCAAATGATTATGAAAGGAACGGTGAAAAGTGCGGATCCTGTTTCAGTCTTTAGACTGAAACAGGATCCGCACTATTCACCTGTCACACAAAGGCGCACTTCTCATGTCTGGTGCTAGTCCAACAAACCCAGGACTGACAGACGCCCTGCAATTGCCACCCCAGAAAATTATCTCATCTCCAAAGAAGGATCCTGAGGCTAACGGTTGAAAAATGCTCCCGATCTTGAAACAGTGGTGAAAGAACGATGAAATAATCCTGAAAACAATCCTATCTCCAAAGACTCTGGTGCCAGGTATGGGAAATACCAAGTTATCTGGGCCTAAGTGGAGTTTTTTCTGCGAAAAGCATCATAGGCTTAAGGATGCAGAGACCAACCTTATCACTATTGCTGTGCAAAACGCCATGGAAATGGCAAATAATTACCAACATACTGCTGATTTCAAAAGTGTCAGGATGAAATCTGAAGCACCATCCACGCTTTGCCCATCTCACGAAAATATGCACTTACCAACTATGGAGATAATCAAATCAAACACAGGACTGGCAGAAGGCCCGCCCTTACACCCCACACAGAAATCTCAACTGTGAGGGAGGATTCTTATGGTAATGCGAGAAACCAGCTCTGGTTCTGAAAATAATGGTGAAACCACAGTGGAATAATACTTAAAAGAACACTTTCTTGATAGTCTCTAGTACCCACTGTTTGAAATGCCAAGTTTATTGGGCCTCAGCATGTTTCTGTCTGTGAAAACTATCCTATGCTTCAGCATGCAGAGACCAACCTTATGACAATTATGGTGAAAAGTGGTACGGAAAAATGCCAAATAGTTCTCAACTTAGCGCTTATTTCAAAAGCGGTGCCACACACCTCTTGGGAAGATCCGGTTACTTTGGCCTAGCCTTCCATTGGTCTGGAGAAGGAATCGCCATTCCTAGCTGATGAAGCAAATGATTCTGAAAGGAACGTGAAAAGTGCGGATCCTGGATCCTGTTTCAGTCTTTAGACTGAAACAGGATCCGCACTATTCACCTGTCACACAGTGGCGCACTTCTCATTTCTGGAGCTAGTCCAACAAACCCAGCACTGACAGAGGCCCTGCAATTGCCACCCCAGAAAATTATCTCATCTCCAAAGAAGGATTCTTAGGCTAACGGTTGAAAAGTGCTCCCGGTCTTGAAACAGTGGTGAAAGGACGATGAAATAATCCTGAAAACAATCCTATCTCCGAAGACTCAGGTGCCAGGTATGGGAAATACCAAGTTATCTGGGCCTAAGGGTAGTTTTTTCTGCGAAAAGCATCATAGGCTTGAGGATGCAGAGAACAACATTATCACTATTGCTGTGCAAAACGCCATAGAAATGGCAAATAATTACCAACATACTGCTGATTTCAAAAGTGTCAGGATGAATCCTGAAGCGGGATCCACACTTTTCCCATCTCACGAAAATATGCCCTTACCAACTCTGGAGGTAAACAAATCAAACACAGGGCTGACAGAAGGCCCGCTGTACACCCCACACAGAAATCTCAACTAGGAGGGTGGATTCTTATGCTAATGAGTGAAACCAGCTCTGGTTCTGAAAATAATGGTGAAAGCACAGTGGAATAATACCTAAAAGAACACTTTCTTGATAGTCTCTCGTACCAGCTATTGGAAATGCCACGTTTCCTGGGCTTCAGCATGTTTCTGTCTGTGAAAACTATCCTATGCTTCAGGATGCAGAGACCAACCTTATGACAATTATGGTGAAAAGTGCTACGGAAAAATACCAAATAGGTCTCAAGCTAGCGCTTATTTCAAAAGCGGTGCCACACACCTCTTGGGAAGATCCAGTTACTTTGGCCTAGCCTTCCATTGGTCTGGAGAAGGAATCGCCATTCCTAGCTGATGAAGCAAATGATTCTGAAAGGAACGGTGAAAAGTGCGGATCCTGTTTCAGTCTTTAGACTGAAACAGGAGCCGCACTATTCACCTGTCACACAAAGGCGCACTTCTCATGTCTGGTGCTAGTCCAACAAACCCAGGACTGACAGAGGCCCTGCAATTGCCACCCCAGAAAATTATCTCATCTCCTAAGAAGGATTCTGAGGCTAACGGTTGAAAAGTGCTCCCGATCTTGAAACAGTGGTGAAAGGACGATGAAATAATCCTGAAAACAATCCTATCTCCAAAGACTCTGGTGCCAGGTATGGGAAATACCAAGTTTTCTGGGCCTCAGGGGAGTTTTTTCTGCGAAAAGCATCATAGGCTTGAGGATGCAGAGACCAACCTTATCACTATTGCTGTGCAAAACGCCATGGAAATGGCAAATAATTACCAACATACTGCTGATTTCAAAAGTGTCAGGATGAATCCTGAAGCGGGATCCACACTTCTCCCATCTCACGAAAATATGCCCTTACCAACTCCGGAGGTAAACAAATCAAACACAGGGCTGACAGTAGGCCCGCTGTACACCCGACACAGAAATCTCAACCAGGAGGGTGGATTCTTATGCTAATGAGTGAAACCGGCTCTGGTTCTGAAAATAATGGTGAAACCACAGTGGAATAATACCTAAAAGAACATTTTCTTGATAGTTTCTCGTACCAGCTATTGGAAATGCCACGTTTCCTGGGCCTCAGCATGTTTCTGTCTGTGAAAACTATCCTATGCTTCAGGATGCAGAGACCAACCTTATGACAATTATGGTGAAAAGTGCTACGGAAAAATACCAAATAGGTCTCAAGCTAGCGCTTATTTCAAAAGCCGTGCCACACACCTCTTGGGAAGATCCAGTTACTTTGGCCTAGCCTTCCATTGGTCTGGAGAAGGAATCGCCATTCCTAGCTGATGAAGCAAATGATTCTGAAAGGAACGGTGAAAAGTGCGGATCCTGTTTCAGTCTTTAGACTGAAACAGGATCCGCACTATTAACCTGTCACACAAAGGCGCACTTCTCATGTCTGGTGCTAGTCCAACAAACCCAGGACTGACAGAGGCCCTGCAATTGCCACCCCAGAAAATTATCTCATCTCCAAAGAAGGAGTCTGAGGCTAATGGTTGAAAAATGCTCCCGATCTTGAAACAGTGGTCAAAGGACGATGAAATAATACTGAAAACAATCCTATCTACAAAGACTCTGGTGCCAGGTATGGGAAATACCAAGTTATCTGGGCCTAAGGGTAGTTTTTTCTGCGAAAAGCATCATAGGCTTAAGGATGCAGAGACCAACCTTATCACTATTGCTGTGCAAAACGCCATGGAAATGGCAAATAAATACCAACATACTGGTGATTTCAAAAGTGTCAGGATGAAATCTGAAGCACCATCCACGCCTTGCCCATCTCACGCAAATATGCATTTACCAACTATGGAGGTAATCAAATCAAACACAGGGCTTGCAGAAGGCCCGCCCTTACACCCCACACAGAAATCTCAACTATGAGGGAGGATTCTTATGGTAATGCGTGAAACCTCCTCAGGTTCTGAAAATAATGGTGAAACCACACTGGAATAATACTTCAAAGAACACTTTCTTTATAGTCTCTGGTACCAACTATTGGAAATGCCAAGTGTACTGGTCCTCAGCACGCTTTTGTCTGTGAAAACTCTCATATGCTTAACGATGCAGAGACCAACCTTATGACAATTATGGTGAAAAGTGGTTCGGCAAAATGCCAAATAGTTCTTGTCCTAGTTGTTATTTCAAAAGTTGTGCCACACACCTCTTGGAAAGATCGAGTTACTTTGGCCTAGCCTTCCATTGGTCTGGAGAAGGAATCGCCGTTCCTAACTGATGAATCAAATGATTCTGAAAGGAATGGTGAAAAGTGCGGATCCTGTTTTAGTCTTTAGACTTAAACACGATCCGCACTATTCACCTCTCACACAAATTCGCACTTCTCATGGCTGGCGCTAGTCCAACATACCCAGGACTGACAAAGGCCCTGCACTTGCCACCGCAGAAAAATATCTCATCTCCAAAGAAGGATTCTTACGCTAACCGTTGAAAAGTGCTCCCGATCTTGAAACAGTGGTGAAAGGATGGTGAAATAATACTGAAAACAATCCTATCTTCCAAGGCTCTGGTGCCAGGTATGGGAAATACCAAGTTACCTGGGCCTCATCAGAGTTTTCTATGCGGAAAGCATCACAGGCTTCAGGATGCAGAGGCCGACCTTATGACTATTACGGTGCAAAACGCTATGGAAATGGCAAATAATTCCCAACATACTGGTGATTTCAAAAGTGTCAGGATGAAATCTGAAGCACGACCCTCACTTTTCCAATCTCACGAAAATAGGCACTTACCAACTCTGGAGGTAAACATATCAAACACAGGGCTGAAGGAAGATCTGCACTTACACCCCACCCAGAAATCTCAACTATCAGGAGTGATTCTTATGCTAATGTGTGAAACTTGCTCAGATTCTGAAAATAATGGTGAAACCACAGTGGAATAATACTTAAAAGAACACTTTCTTTCTAGTCTCTACTACCAAGTATTGGAAATGTCAAGTTTACAGGGCCTCAAGACGCTTTTCTCTGTGAAAAGTCTCCTATGGTTAAGGATGCAGAGACCAACCTTATGACAACTACGGTGGAAAGTGCTTCGGAATAATACCAAATAGTTCTCGTCCCAGCCGTTATTTCAAAAGTTGTGCCACACACCTTTTGGAAAGATCGAGTTACTTTGGTCTAGCCTTCCATTGGTCTTGAGAAGGAATCGCCATTCCTAGCTGATGAAGCAAATGATTCTGAAAGGAACGGTGAAAAGTGTGGAACCTGTTTCAATCTTTAGACTAAAACAGAATCCGCACTATTCCCCTCTCACACAAAGGTGCACTTCTCATGTCTGGCGCCAGTCCAACAAACCCAGGACTGACAGAGGGCCTGCCCTTGTCACCCCAGAAAATTATCTCATCTCCAAAGAAGGATTCTTACGCTAACGGTTGAAAACGGCTCCTGTTCTAGAAACAGTGGTGAAAGGATGGTGAAATAATACTGAAAACAATCCTATCTTCCACGGCTCCGGTGCTAGGTGCGGGGAATACCAATTTACCTGGGCTTCAACAGAGTTTTCTCTCCGAAAAGCATCACAGGCTTCAGGATGCAGAGACTGACCTCATGACTATTATGGTGCAAAACGCTATGGAAATGGCAAATAATTACCAACATACTGGTGATTTAAAAAGTGTCAGGATGAAATCTGAAGCACGATGCACACTTTTCCCATCTCACGCAAATATGCACTAACCAACTCTGGAAGTAAACAAATCAAACACAGGGCTGAAGGAAGCCCTGCACTTCCACCCCACCCAGAAATCTCAGGTAGGAGGAAAGATTCTTATGCTGATGCGTGAAACCTGCTCAGGTTCTCAAAATAATGGTGAAATCACAGTGGATTAATACTTAAAAGAACACATAGTTTATAATCTCTAGTACGCACTATTGAAAATGCCAAGTTTACTGGGCCTCAGCATGCTTTTGTCTGTGAAAACTCTCGTATGTTTAAGAATGCAGAGACCAACCTTATGACAATTAAGGTGAAAAGGTCTACGGAAAAATACCAAACAGTTCTGCACCTAGCGGTTATTTGAAAAGTTGTGCCACACACCTCTTGGAAAGATCGAGTTTACTTTGGCCTAGCCTTCGATTTGTCTGGAGTAGGATTCGCCATTCCTATCTGATGAATCAAATGATTCTGAAAGGAACGGTGAAAAGTGCGGCTCCTGTTTCAGTCTTTAGACTGAAGCAGGATCCGCACTACTCACCTGTCACACAAAGGTGCACTTCTCATGTCTGGCGCTAGCCCAACAAACCCAGTACTGACAGGGGCCCTGCACTTGCCACCCCTAAAAAATATCTCATCTCCAAAGAAGAATTCTTATGCTAATGGTTGAAAAGGGCTCCCGTTCTTGAAAGAGTTTTGAAAGGATGGTGAAATAATCCTGATAACAATCCTATCTTCCAAGGCTCTGGTGCCAGGTATGGGAAATACCAAGTTACCTGGGCCTCAGCAGAGTTTTCTCTGTGAAAAGCATCATACGCTTCATGATGCAGAGACCGACCTCAGGACTATTACGGTGCAAAACGCTATGGAAATGGCAAATAATTACCAACATACTGGTGATTTCAAAAGTGTCAGGATGAAATCTGAAGCACGATGCACACTTTTCCCATCTCACGCAAATATGCACTTACCAACTCTGGAGGTAAACAAATCCAACACAGGGCTGAAGGAAGACCCGCACGTACACCCCACCCGAAAATCTCAACTACAAGGAAGGATTCCTGTGCTAATGCATGAAACCTGCTCAGGTTCTGAAAATAATGCTGAGACCACAGTGGAATAATTCTTAAAAGAACACTTTCTTTTTAATCTCTTGTACCAACTATTGGAAATGCCACGTTTACTGGGTCTCAGCATGTTTTTGTCTGTGAAAACTATCCTATGCTTAAGGATGCAGAGACAAACCTTAGGACATTTATGGTGAAAGGTGCTACGGAAAAATACCAAATAGTTCTCAACCCAGCGGTTATTTCAAAAGCGGTGCCACACACCTCTTGGAAAGATCGAGTTACTTTGGCCTAGCCTTCCATTGGTCTGGAGAAGAAATCGCCATTCCTAGCTGATGAAGCAAATGATTCTGAAAGGAACGGTGAAAAGTGCGGATCCTGTTTTAGTCTTTAGACTGAAACAGGATCCACACTATTCACCTGTCACACAAAGGCGCACTTCTCATGTCTGGCGCTAGTCCAACAAACCCAGGACTGACAGAGGCCCAGCACTTGCCACCCCAGAAAAATGTCTCATCTCCAAAGAATGATTCTTAGGCTAAAGGTTGAAAAGTGCTCGAGTTCTCGTAACAGTGGTGAAAGGATGGTGAAATAATACTGAAAACAATCGTATCTCCAAAGGCTCTGGTGCCAGGTATGGGAAATACCAAGTCAGCTGGGCCTTAGTAGTGTTTTCTCTGCAAAAAGCATCATAGGCTTAAGGATGCAGAGACCAACCTTATCACTGTTACGGTGCAAAACGAGATGGAAATGGCAAATAATTACCAACATACTCGTGATTTCAAAAGTGACAGGATGAAATCTCAAGCAGGATCCACACTTTTCCCATCAAATGCAAATATGCACTTACCAACTCTGGAGGTAAACAAATGAAACACAAGGGTGACAGAAGCCCTGCACTTACACCCAGCAGAGAAATCTCAACCAGGAGGGAGGATTCTTATGCTAATGCATTAAACCTGCTCTGATTCTGAAAATAATGGTGAAATCACAGTGGAATAACACTTGAAAAACTCTTTCTTGATACTCTCTAGCAGCAACTATTGGAAATGCCAAGTTTACTGGGCCTCAGCATGCTTTTGTCTGTGAAAACTTTCATATGCTTAAGGATTCAGAGACCAACCTTATGAGAATTACGGTGAAAAGTGCTACGGAAAAATACCCAATAGTTCTCAACCTAGCGGTTATTTCAAAAGTTGTGCCACACACCTCTTGGAAAGATCGAGTTACTTTGGCCTAGCCTTCCATTGGCCTGGAAAAGGAATTCGTATTCCTAGCTGATGAAGCAAATGATTCTGATCCGCACTATTCACCCCTCACACAAAGACGCACTTCTCATGTCTGGTGCTAGTCCAGCAAACCCAGGACTGTCAGAGGCCCTGCCCTTGGCACCCCAGAAAAATATCTCATCTCCAAAGAAGCATTCCTAGGCTAATGGTTGAAAAGTGCTTCTGTTCTTGAAACACTGGTGAAAGGATGGTGAAATAATAGTGAAAACAATCGTATCTCCAAAGGCTCTGGTGCCAGGTATGGGAAATACCAAGTTACCTGGGCCTCAGTAGAGTTTTCTCTGTGAAAAACATCATAGGTTTCATGATGCAGAGACCAACCTTATCACTATTACGGTGCCAAACGCGATGGGAATGGCAAATAATTACCAACATACCGGTTATTTAAAAAGTGTCAGTATGAAATCTGAAGCACGACCCACACTTTTCCCATCTCATGCAAATAGGCACTTACCAACTCTGGAGTTAAATCAAACACAGGGCTGACAGAAGCCCTGCACTTACACCCCACACAGAAATCTCAACTAGGAAGAAGGATTCTTATGCTAATGCGAGAAAGCTGCTCTGGTTCTGGAAATAATGGTGAAACCATAGTGGAATAATACTTAAAAGAACACTTTCTTTATAGTCTCTAGTGCCAACTATTGGAAATGCCAAGTTTACTTGGCCTCAGCATGCTTTTGTCTTGAAAACTATCGTGTGCTTGAGGATGCAGAGACCAACCTTATGACACTTATGATGAAAAGTGCTACCAAAAAATACCAGGTAGTTCTCAACCTAGCGGTTATTTCATAAGTTGTGCCACACACCTCTTGGGAAGATCTAGTTACTTTGGCCTAGCCTTCCATTGGTCTGGAGAAGGAATCGCCATTCCTAGCTGATGAAGCAAATGATTCTGAAAGGAACGGTAAAAAGTGCGGATCCTTTTTCAGATTTTTTTTTTTTATTCCTGGACTGCCTAGACTCATGATGAAGAAGGACTTGCATCCTGACGCCCCATGAGGCCCTGTGACAGCGGTGGGCCTGGTCGCCATTCCCAGCAGCGCACAGGTCTCGAGTGGCACTCCCTCCCATTGTCCGACTCTCTCAGTGGCCCAGGCAGTCGGAAGTTCCCCAGGGAACTGTTGGGCCTAAGAATACTGAGTCAGAGAAATGCCCCCTGTGTTTCTGGAGACAAGATTTGATTTCAGAAGTCACATAAGGCTTTGCCTTAAAGAAAAAATAAATGTGTTGGTTCAAAAGCTGCCTGGTCTCAGGAGGGCGTCTCCTTGGTCGGTAAAAGCTGCACTGCAAAGAGACAGCTGTAAACTGGGCCTATGGTTCTCATCTGTTTTCAAAACAAGGCCGGCCTCTTCCTAGAGCCATGGGTTTCTGGAGCTGGCAAAGACCCCCGGAGATGAGAGCTGATCAGAGAGATATGCTAATGCCCAAGCGGGGCCCAGAAGGAGCCATATGGTTAAAGTAATTAACACAAAGCACAGCTCATGTTGACTTATGAAATCATCTCTGTCTCCAAGAACACAATCACTGGAGCCAAGATGTCTCTGGTTTTTGCTAAAGTAATAGCCTTATCAGAAAACTTAGAAGTTTGATTTTACAACTACTTTGATTTTAGAAGGAGATTTTACAACTCATTGTTCCCCTAGTTAGAGTTAGTTAAAGGATCTGTACTTGCCTTTTAGAAGACTTTGACCCTAAAGCAAACTGCCTGTTAGTATGTGAATTCCGTTGCCCTTGGCAACGGGAGCCTGTACCTACCCTATAAAATACCTGTGTGGATATTCAGTTTTGGAGATATTTCTAGCGGGAGGAAATATCCCCATCCGGATACCCTGCTTTTATCTATTTTCATAAACCTTTACTTTATAAACTATATCTTTGGCTCTCTGTATTATTATTATTATTTCTGTTTCCTACTATTTTTTTCATCCTTTGCGATGACTCCTGCCTGAGAGAGCTGATCTGAAGAAAAAACCTCTTTGCTGGGAGCGTAGCTAACTCCCTGCAAACTGGCGTGGTCAACTTAGAGACCTGATCCAAAGAAAGAGACCTGAGAGAGCTGATCTGAAGAAAAAACCTCTTTGCTGGGAGCGTAGCTAACTCCCTGCAAACTGGCGTGGTCAACTTAGAGACCTGATCCAAAGAAAGAGACAAAATCCCTTTGCGGGGAGCCTAGCTAACTCCCCGCAGGGAACCAGCCACATCTACCCTTCTGCAGGGCTTACTCATATGCTTAGTGAATCTCGCTTGCTCGCAGGCAAATGTATTTGACCCCTCAGATCCTCTTGTGAAGTCAACTTGTACCTCAGTTATATTAGCAGAGAAAACTGAGAGCTCTGTGCAGACCCTAATTCAGGTGTAAGGTTTGGTGCTCGCACATTTGAGCTGTGTTTCCCAAAGTGTGCTCTGTGAAAGCCTAGTTCTGCGGGAGATTAATAGGACCCAGGTGGAAATAGTATTGGGGGCTGAAACTAGTTCAGGAGACACCAGGTGAGGTGAATGTGAATTGTTTCTTGGCTGCAGGACTTCTCAGTGCCTTTATGCTGATGTGCATTGGGAATCTCCAAGGCAGGAAGGGCGATGAACTACAGTTTCTCCAAACTGACCTTATCCTAAAGCCATTCCTCAGTGGGAGGTCTGGGGGCATTACTACTCTGCTGAACACAGTTAGGGAAATGCTGGTCTAGAATAGTAGAAACCACAGTGCTCTCAGGTCTCTGCACACGGGGCCGTACCATGTAATGTCAAGAGGCTTTGGGGAGTCGGGGAGGTAAGGCCCAAGGTCTCCCCTGCAGTTGTGGGGCTCTGCTCACCCTCCTGGGCAGTGTATTCACTGTCAATGATCCTAGCCAAACCGATGTCAGCGATTTTGCAACACAAGGTCTCAGACACCAGGATGTTGGCTGCCCATAGGTCGTGGTGGATAGAATTCATGTGCTCATGTACGCCATCCCTTCGGCGATCTGGGCTGACATGTCGATCAGTCTCGGGAGGGACAGTCTGCCACCGTCGTCTGTCTTCAGGAAGTCCAGCAGGCACCCTCTGGCCATGTACTCGATGACAATATAGACGGGCTCCTTGGTGACCACGGCGTAGAGCCGGACCTGCCTCTCGTGCTGCAGAGTCTTCATCAGGATGGCCTCACCCAGGAAGGCTTCCGGAGACATCCTTCCCTCATTCAAGGTCTGGATGGCCACCTTTACATTGTTTCTGTAGTACCCCATCCAGACTTCGCCAAACTGCCCCGATCCGAGTTTCCTGACCAGCCTGAGACACTGCCGCGGGATCTCCCACTCGTCCTGGGCCCAAGGGTTTTGAGGAGCGAGGCTCACGCAGGGCACGGTCAGCCTCTGGCACAAAGCATCCCCTTTCTTGCAGTAGTGCTGCACCAGGGCCTGGAGCGAGGGGAAGGTGGCCCGGAGGGAGATGTAGTAGCCCCCTTTTTCCAGGAGGCAATCTTATAGTGCTTGACTATTTCCCCCTGGGCAGTGACATCCTTCACAGACAGGGAGAAGGCACCTATGCTGGTTTCACTCTCTCTAATGAGAAAGGAGCCGGCCTCTCACACAAAGGTGCACTTCTCATGTCTGGGGCTAGTCCAACAAACCCAGGACTGTCAGAGGCCCTGCACTTGCCACCCCAGAAAAATATCTCATCTCCAAAGAAGGATTCCTAGTCTAATGGTTGAAAAGTGCTCCCGTTCTTGAAACAGTGGTGAAAGGATGGTGAAATAATACTGAAAGCAATCGTATCTCCAAAGGCTCTGGTGCCAGGTATGGGAAATACCAAGTTACCTGGGCCTCAGTAGAGTTTTCCCTGGGAAAAACATCATAGGCTTCAGGATGCAGACACCAACCTTATCACTATTACGGTGCCAAACGCGATGGGAATGGCAAATATTTACCAACATACTGGTTATTTAAAATGTGTCAGTATGAAATCTGAAGCACGACCCACACTTTTCCCATCTCACGCAAATATGCACTTACCAACTCTGGAGGTAAACAAATCAAACACAGGGCTGACAGAAGCCCCGCACTTACACCCCACACAGAAATCTCAACCAGGAAGAAGGATTCTTATGCTAATGCATTAAACCTGCTCTGATTCTGAAAATAATGGTGAAATCACAGTGGAATAACACTTGAAAAACTCTTTCTTGATACTCTCTAGCAGCAACTATTGGAAATGCCAAGTTTACTGGGCCTCAGCACGCTTTTGTCTGTGAAAACTATCGTATGCTTAAGGATGCAGAGACCAACCTTATGAGAATTACGGTGAAAAGTGCTACGGAAAAATACCCAATAGTTCTCAACCTAGCGGTTATTTCAAAAGTTGTGCCACACACCTCTTGGAAAGATCGAGTTACTTTGGCCTAGCCTTCCATTGGCCTGGAGAAGGAATTCGTATTCCTAGCTGATGAAGCAAATGATTCTGATCCGCACTATTCACCCCTCACACAAAGGTGCACTTCTCATGTCTGGGGCTAGTCCAACAAACCCAGGACTGTCAGAGGCCCTGCACTTGCCACCCCAGAAAAATATCTCATCTCCAAAGAAGGATTCCTATGCTAATGGTTGAAAAGTGCTCCCATTCTTGAAACAGTGGTGAAAGTATGGTGAAATAATACTGAAAGCAATCGTATCTCCAAAGGCTCTGGTGCCAGGTATGGGAAATACCAAGTTACCTGGGCCTCAGTAGAGTTTTCCCTGGGAAAAACATCATAGGCTTCAGGATGCAGAGACCAACCTTATCACTATTACGGTGCCAAACGCGATGGGAATGGCAAATAATTACCAACATACTGGTTATTTAAAATGTGTCAGTATGAAATCTGAAGCACGACCCACACTTTTCCCATCTCACGCAAATATGCACTTACCAACTCTGGAGGTAAACAAATCAAACACAGGGCTGACAGAAGCCCTGCACTTACACCCCACACAGAAATCTCAACTAGGAAGAAGGATTCTTATGCTAATGCGAGAAACCTGCTCTGGTTCTGAAAATAATGGTTAAACCACAGTTTAATAATACTTAAAAGAACACTTTCTTTATAGTCTCTAGTACCAACTATTGGAAATGCCAAGTTTACTGGGCCTCAGCATACTTTTGTCTGTGAAAACTCTCATATGCTTGAGGATGCAGAGACCAACCTTTTGACAATTATCTTGAAAAGTGCTACGAAAAAATACCAAATAGTTCCTCAACCTAGTGGTTATTTCAAAAGTTGTGCCACACACCTCTTGGAAAGATCGAGTTACTTTGGCCTAGCCTTCCATTGGTCTAGAGAAGGAATCGCCATTCCTAGCTGATGAATCAAATGATTCTGAAAGGAACGGTGAAAAATGCCAATCGTGTTTCAGTCTTTAGACTGAAACAGGTTCCACACTATTCACCTCTCAGGCAAAGGCGCACTTCTTATGTCTGGCGGTAGTCCAATCAAACCCAGGACTGACAGAGGCCGTTTGCTTGCCACCCCAGAAAAATATTGCATCTCCAAAGAAGGATTCTTATGCTTATTAGAGCCAGATTCCCTGGGCCCTGGGAACAGAATGGCAGAGTCCAAGGCTGCAAAAGGCAAAGGAGTTTTTTGGCTGGCTTGAGCCAGTGTCCAAGTCTCTGAGCACCAACGCAGTGGTCTCTTTATGAACTAGAACCCAGCCCTGGGGTAAAAACTAAGCTTTTATGCCTTTCAGTAGGTTACTTAGCTATGCACACCATTCCCCCTCCCCCTTTAGTTCATTTGCTCCTTCAAGGGTGGCTTGATCTAATTGTCTCCTGATTGGTTTGCTCCAAGGTGCTCCACGTCCCAATACTTTCCCAGCTCTTTTGCAGAGTCACTGGGCGGGAAGAGGAGGACCTGTCCCGGGAACTTGTGACTTAGGCCCACCCATCTTGGGGAAACCAAAACTTAGGTTTGTGTGAGGAGATTCAGCCTGTCAAGGAGTCACTCCTGCTCCCCCTTCTGCCCTTCATTCCCCCCTTTTTCTTGTTCCTATGAGCACTCTTGCTCGTACATGGGGTCTCCTCCTTTTCTCATTTTTAGACTTTGGTACTGTCTTGTTTTTCCCCCAGCACTGTATTAAGTCCCGTAGCACCTGAGATGGGAGAAACTCTTACTTTAAACTCTATTATAGTGCCAAATATTGGGCGCTGATAGAGAAATATTTCCCAGGATAGTCCCAAGACCCACCGTCTGTCCCGATTTTTTTTATCTGTGAATCTTACACGTATTAGGTTACAGTCAGAGGTATTCCTGGTTTGTGAGTATGGCCGGACAAAAGACACTTTGATAAAAAAAAAAAAGAGGCGGTACCTGCCATTTTCATTCTCCGTCATTGGTTGTCACACACTTCCAGTCTGCACAGCAGACAGACCTGACTCCCCCACACTTGCATCTCATTACCCCGGATTTATACCTTGGACATGCATAAAACCCATTTCTATTCATGGATACTCTCCGTTCCCTCATACCACTGCCACCTCCCCCATATGAGTTATTATTCCACCAGTCCCGCCCCGGTCCCGTGAATTCTTGGTCTTGGGGAATCGGGGCTATTGTGCCATTTTATCCATACCCAATCTCTCGGCTGGTAGGGGTGCCCGTCAACCTCTTTTTCCTCCTGTCGGGTGGCCTGATAAAAGGCTTGGAGGGCAGGCCAGATCTGGCTTTGAACTCGTTGCAGGGCCTGTACAGCCTGCAGCACTTCTTTTAGGGTTTTCAGGCAGAGCCCTAGAGATCATTTTTGGTATTACAGGTGGAGGAGCACCCTATACAATCTCAAAGGGGGTTTGGCCTAAATGATAGGGGTGTTCCGGGCTCGGAACAGGGTGAAGGGAAGGAGGGTCACCCAGTCTCCGCCAGTCTCCAGGACCAATTTAGTCAAAGTCTCCTTCAGGGTTTTGTTCATTCTTACTACCTGCCCTGAGCTCTGGGGATTATATGCACAATGCAATTTCCAATTTGCCCCTAGAGCCAGGCTAGCCCCTGACTAACCTGACTTGTGAAGGCTGGCCCATTGTCAGACCCTATGCTCTCCAGCAGCCGGCACCTGGGAACTATTTCCTCTAATATTTTCTTTGCCACTATTAAAGCAGTTTCTCCTTTAGTAGGAAAAGCCTCTACCCACCCTGAGAAGGTATCTATCATGACCAGTAAATATTTCTACCCATATTTCCCTGGTCTTATCTCTGTAAAATCTATTTCCCAAAATAATCCTGGTTGCCTCCCCCTTTCCCTGGTACCTGTATGGGTCCCTCTGATCCTCCCCGGCTGCATAACCTGGCAGACACGGCAGTTTTTGACAATGTCTTCTGCTGTTTTCTCTTGTGATTTGAATCTGAGTTGTGCTGTGGCCAGCAGCTGTAACATCTTCTTCTTGCCAAGATGCGTTGTCCGGTGCAAGTGCCCTAGTAGGTGGTTCCCCAAGGTCTCAGGGACTATCAGGCGATGTTCTCCGTCTTGGAACCAGCCGTCCTTGTTTGGCATCGCCTGCAGTTTTTCTGTAGCCCACTTTATGTCCGTGCTGGAATAGTCCGGTTGGGGGGGCATCTTCCCCATTCCAGGGGGCGGCAAGCTCAGATGCAGAACATCGGTTAGTACCGGTCCCTCCGCAGCCCTTCTTTGCCTCAGCGTCCGCGGCCCGGTTGCCCCTGGCCTCAAGGGAGTCCCCCCTCTGGTGCCCCGGGGTATGGACTACAGCCACTGCCTTGGGTAGCAGGATGGCTTCTAGTAGTTGGAGTATCTCTGGCTTGTGCTTAATCTCTTTGCCTTCAGCTGTAATGAAGCCCCTTTCTCTATAGAGGGCTCCATGTATATGCACTGTCCCGAAGGCATAGCAGCTGTCAGTATACACTGTCAGCCTCTTCCCCTGGGCCCGGCGAAGGGCTTCTGTCAATGCGACCAGTTCAGCCTTCTGGGCCGAGGTCCCCTGTGGAAGGCACGTGGCCCAGATAAGCCTGCCTTGCTCATCTACTATGGCCGCCCCTGCATACCTGTGTCTGTCCTGGACGAAGCTGCTCCTATCCGTGAACGAGGTCAGGTCACTGTTTGCGAGGGGGCGGTCTTGCAGGTCACTCCAGGCCATCTGGGTCTCGGCCAGGATCTCAAGGCAGCTATGTTCAGGTGTTGCCGGCTCAGCATCTTGGCAGAAGCGTAGCTGGGTTCAGGATGGCAGGAGTCCGGGACTCGATGAGAGGAGCATCCAACAGGAGTCCCTGGTAGTGAGTCAACCTCGCGTTTGTAATCCATCGCCCTGGTGGCTGTCTCAGGATCCCCTCTATGGCGTGAGGGGTGGTAATTTGCAGATGCTGTCCCAGGGTGAGCTTGTTGGCATCTTTGACCAGCAAAGCAGTAGCTGCGACGATCCGCAGGCACGCCAGCCATCCTGCCGCCACTGGATCTAGCATTCTGGACAGGTATGCCACCGGCCGCCTCCAAGGTCCCAGCATCTGCCTGAGCACCCCCTGTGTCTATCAGGAAACTGACTGGGCTCCCCTCTATATTTAAGGTTACCCTGGGCTCGGGGAGAGGGTCCGAACCCCATCTTCCCTATTTACTATCTTCTTCTTGCCCCACTAGTAAGACTCTCTTAAGCAATGTTCTCCTTTCTGCCCCCCCTTTTTTCTTGAGACATTCTCTAGCCCAATGTCTCTGCTTTTTGTAGTGTGCACACTGATCCTTGCCTAGCCTCTCTCTCCGAGGTTGTTTTCGGCCATTTGCCCCTAAACTGACCCCCTTCCATGGCTGCAAGTAGGATCTTGGCCATCTCCTTATTTGCCTTACGCACCTCACCCACCTGGAACTTCCTATCTTCCTGTCTTATTCTTTCTAACTTCTCTTCCAGCATCTCCCTATTGTTATAGACTTTTTCTGCCACTTCCAGCAGGTCTCTCAGAGTTTTCTCACTTAACCTGTCTATTTTCTGCACCTTACACCTAATGTCAGGGGCTGCCTGGTTAACAAAAGCCATTATTACTGTCGCCTTGCTCTCTTCTGCAGTAGGATCTATGGGAGTGTACTGTCTGAAAGCCTCCATAATCCTCTCTAGATAAGCCGCTGGACTCTCCTCAGGCCCCTGTCGAACATCCCCTACCTTAGCCAAATTGGTCGGCTTTCGTGCCGCCGCCCGGAGACTGGCCATTAAAGTCTGGCGGTAGACCCGGAGACGCTCCCTACCTTGAGCCTCATTGTAGTCCCAGGGGGGTCATTCGAGTGGAAACGCTTGGTCTGTGATCCCTGGGTTAGCGGTGGGTCTGCCATCATATCCTGGAACCAGTTTTTGTGCTTCCCCCTCTATTCTTTCCCTCTCTTCAGTGGTGAAGAGAACTTTTAGCAGTTGCTGACAATCGTCCCAGGTGGGCTCTTTTGTAACTAGGGCTTTTGTCTTCTTCCTTGATGCTGGCAGGAGGGTCTTTAGCCAAGGTGGCGGATCCTGGACCAAGTCCTGCCAGACTATAATATAGGGGGCTTGGTCCGGATGGCCGTGATGACCAAAGACTACCCCTTTTATTTTTTCAATAAGCTCAGCATCAAATGCCCCTTCCCGTTGCCATCCCACCCCAAAGGTCGGCCACTCCGCCTCGCACAGGGTGATGAATTTCTTTTTCTTTACTTTTAGGGAAAGGCTGTGCACCCTTTCCTTAACATCCTTAAAATGGCCCACAATAATGGACAGGGGAGTTGATGGTGTCTGTCCCATGTCTGCGCAGCACTCCTGCAAGGAAACAGACACCTTTAGTTGGTCTGCTTTGGTGCCATCAGCTGATCTGGCGTCACCGGTGAGTTCCTGCTGCCCACTCTTGTTGCCCACTGGTTTTTCTGGTTCCTTGCACAAAATGGGCAGCAGGTCTTGGCCTTGGTCAGACCCTGTTTTAGTTTTATTTCTTTCCACAGTGGGGCCTCAGAGGATGCCCTGTCCTCCTGAGTCACGTGAGGAGAAAAAGGGTTATTAATCAAAAGGGGGCAATGAAAACGTTCAAAAGACACCACATGACACAAAGCCACTAGAAAGGGGGGACAGTTTGCAGCCACAAAAAGAGTCCCACCAAGAGCCAGTAGAGAAGTGTGAAGGCAGCCTTCTTTAGAGGTCCCCAGGATTGAGGGGTCACAGCGTACAAGCCAATACCAAGCAGTAGCGCCAACAGGGAAGGGAGCCCCCAAAGAACAATCTGTAACCAGGAGATTGTAAATCCAGAGATAGAGAGGGCCATAGAAAAAGGAGAAGCTATTGGGCTGTTCCACTCAGCAGCACCTCGGCTCAGCAGACTCACTCACGAACCTCATTCACCATTAGTCACACTTACAGACACTCACACAGTAGGCATTTAATACCAATCACACGCGTGACCTAAGAGTCCGGACTCGTTTCTTGGTCTTTTTCTCATAAATTGGCCAATATCACTCAAGAGAAATCCACAAAGGCACAAACAGACAATACTAGACCGGTCCTATGCTAACCATCTAAAACTCAGACAAATGGAAGCAGAATTTCCACCGAGCGGCCCCGGACTTAACCCCTTGGGGTGCCTGCCACCCGTTGGAAAATGCTTTCTGCCCAGCGGCCCCGGACTTATCCCCTCTCGGGGTACCTCCCGCTGGTTGGAAAACAAAAGACAAACAAAGAAGCAACAAACAACAGAGATTTTAGCCAGTTACCGTTTGGATTCCTCGTCAAACGGATCTACTTGGTTTCGCTTTCTCAGAGAATAGATAGAGGAGTTGTCTGAGTCTGTCCCATGCTCACAAAGGAAATGGGGGAGGGAGTTTCTCTCAGGTGTCCGCCTGGCTGCGTCCCTCGCCGGAACTTAGGAGCATCTTGGCTAAGGTGTACCCGTATAAAGCCCGGGCCCGGTCCCTCCTTTTTAGGGGAGTGAATCATCGTTATGCCGTATGACGTCGCCACAGAAATGCAGGTTAGGACCCACTCAGATTCTGTAGCCGCAGCCGTGGAACCTCATACAGTCACGCTTCATTCACTCAATCAGACAGACAGACTTTACCTCTCTTTCTTTTACTTTCTTTTTTTTTCTACGTCAGCTGCACCATTTCTGAATTTCCGCCCAGTGGCCCCCACTCGGGGTTGTGTCCCACTGCTTGGAAAAACCCTTTTCAGACGGACCTTACCGGCCAACACCAACAACCTATCAGGGGGGCGAGGGATGTCTCCCTTCGCTCCCGACCAGCGGCTTTCCAACAGCGCATCCGCCGAGGCCTTTTGCTGGTCACGGTATGGATCCTGCATCATACGGAATTTCTTACTGCCTCAGACCTAGCTGGCTGACAGACTTCCGCCCAGCGTCCCCCTCTCGTGGTTGCGTCCCACTGGCTGGAACACAGAAGACAGACAAAGAAACAACAAACAACAGACAAGGGGGTGACAGACATCTCCTGTCACTCCCGACCGGCGACCCACCAGTGCGTCCGCCTAAGTCTTCTGCCGGTCATTTCCCAGGGCCCAGTTACCTACACCGTATGGATTTTCAGCGCTTCAAATCCTCCTCGGATCCGGATTCTGTTCCGGGGGTTTTGGGATCCCGGACGAGCCCAAAAATGTTAGAGCCGGATTCCCTCGGCCGCGGGAACAAAATGGCAGAGTCCAAGGCTGCAAAAGGCAAAGGAGTTTATTGGCTGGCTCGAGCCAGGGTCCAAGTCCCAGAGCACCAACGCAGTGGTCTCTTTACAAACTAGGACCCCGCCCTGGGGTAAAAACTAAGCTTTTATGCCTTTTAGTAGGTTACCTACGCTGTGCACACCATTCACCCTCCCCCCTTAGTTCATTTGCTCCTTCAAAGGTGGCTTCATCAAGTTCTCCCCTGATTGGTTGGCTCCAAGGTGCTCCATGTCCTAATACTTTTCCCAGCTGTTTTGCAGAGTCACTGGGCGGGAAGAGGAGGACCCGTCTCGGGAACTCGTGACTTAGGCCCACCCATCTTGGGGAAACCAAAACTTAGGCCTGTGTGAGGAGATTCAGCCTGTGAAGGAGTCATTCCTCCTCCCCCTTCTGCCTTTCATGCTAAAGGGTGAAAACTGCTCCCGTCCTTGAAATAATGGTGAAAGGATGGTGAAATAATACTGAAAACAATGGTTTCTGCAAAGGCTCTAGTACCAAGTATGAGAAATACCAAGGAACCTGGACCTCAGGAGAGTTTTCTCTTCGAAAAACATCCTAGGCTGAAGGATGCAGAGACCAACCTTATCACTATTATTGTGAAAAATGCTATCAAAAATGGAAAATAATTATCAACATACTGGTTATTTAAAAAGTGACAGGCTAAAATCTGAAAGAGGATGGGCACTTTCATGTCTCACCCAAATGTGCACTTCTCATCTCTGGAGATAATCAAATCAAAGCCAGGACTGACAGAGGCCCTGAACTTAGAGCCCACACAGAAATCTCAACTACAAGGGAGGATTCTTATGCTAATGGGTGAAAATTGCTCCCCTTCTTACAATAATAGTTTAACAATGCTGGAATAATACTTAAAAGACTGATTTCTTCAAAGGCTCTAGTAGCAAGTATTGAAAATGCCAAGGTACCTGGGCCTCAGCATAGTTTTGTCTACGAAACCACCTTAGGTTTCAGGATGCAGAGACCAACGTTATCACAATTATGGTGAATACAGCTATAAAAAATGGCAAATAATTGCCGACCTACTGGTTATTCCAAAAGTTCTGCCACACACCTCTTGGAAAAATCCAGTTACCTGGGCTGAGCCTTAGATTAGTCTGGAGAACCAGTCGTGATACCCAGCTGATGAATCAAATGATTCTGAAAGGAACGGTGAAAAGTGCGGATCCTGTTTCAGTCTTTAGACTGAAACAGGATCCGCACTATTCACCTCTCACACAAAGGCGCACTTCTCATGTCTGGTGCTAGTCCAACAAACCCAGGACCGACAGAGGCCCTGCACTTGCCACCCCAGAAAAATATCTCTTCTCCAAAGAAGGATTCTTACACTAACGGTTGAAAAGGGCTCCCGTTCTTGAAACAGTGGTGAAAGAATGGTGAAATAATACTGAAGACAATCCTATCTTCCAAGGCTCTGGTGCCAGGTATGGGAAATACCAGGTTACCTGGGCCTCAGCAGAGTTTTCTCTGCGAAAAGCATCATAGGCTTCAGGATGCGGAGACCGAGCTCATGACTATTACAGTGCAAAACACTATGGAAATGGCAAATAATTATCAACATACTGGTGATTTCAAATGTGTCAGGATGAAATCTGAAGCACGGTGTGCACTATTCCCATCTCACGCAAATTTGCGCTTACCAAATCTGGAGGTAAACAAATCAAACACAGGGCTGACAGAAGCCACGCACTTACACCCCACCCAGAAATCTCAACTACCAGGAAGGATTCTTATGCTAATGCATGAAAGCTGCTCAGGTTCTGAAAATAATGGTGAAACCACACTGGAATAATACTTAAAAGAACACTTTCTTTATAGTCTCTAGTACCAACTACTGGAAATGCCAAGTTTACTGGGCATCAGCATGCTTTTGTCTGTGAAAACTATCAGATGCTTAAGGATGCAGAGACCAACCTTATGACAATTACAGTGAAAAGTGCTACAGAAAAATACCAAATAGTTCTCCACCTAGCCGTTATTTCAAAAGTTCTGCCACACACCTCTTGGAAAGATCGGGTTACTTTGGCCTAGCCTTCCATTGGTCTGGAGAAGGAATCGCCATTCCTAGCTGATGAAGCAAATGATTCTGAAAGGAACCGTGAAAAGTGCGGATCCTGTTTCACTCTTTAGACTCAAACAGGATCCGCACTATTCACCTCTCACACAAAGGCGCATTTCTCATGTCTGGTGCTAGTCCAACAAACCCAGGACTGACAGAGGCCCTGCACTTGCCACCCCAGAAAACTATCTCATATCCAAAGAAGGATTCTTACGCTAACGGTGGAAAAGGGCTCCCGTTCTTGAAACAGTGGTGAAAGGATGGTGAAATAATACTGAAAACAATCCTATTGTAAAGGGCTCCGGTGCCAGGCATGGGAAATACAAAGTTACCTGGGCCTCAGCAGAGTTGTCTCTGCGAAACGCATCATAGGCTTCAGGATGCAGAGACTGACCTCATGAATATTACGGTGCAAAATGGTATGGAAATGGCAAATAATTACCAACATACTGGAGATTTCAAAAGTGTCAGGATGAAACCAGAAGCAGGATCCACACTTTTCCCATCTCACGCAAATATGCTCTTACCTACTCTGGAGGTAATCAAATCAAACACAGGGCTGGCAGAAGGCCCGCCCTTACACCGCACACAGAAATCTCAACTACAAGGGAGGATTCTTATGCTAATGCGTGAAACTGGCTCTGGTTCTGAAAATAATGGTGAAACCACAGTGGAATAATACTTAAAAGAACACTTTCTTGATAGTCTCTAGTACCCAGTATTGGAAATGCCAGGTTTACTGGGCCTCAGCATGTTTCTGTCTGTGAAAACTATCCTATGCTTCAGGATGCAGAGACCAACCTTATGACAATTATGGTGAAAAGTGCTACGGAAAAATACCAAATAGTTCTCAACCTAGCGCTTATGTTCAAAAGCGGTGCCACACACCTCTTGGGAAGATCCAGTTACTTTGGCCTAGCCTTCCATTGGTCTGGAGAAGGAATCGCCATTCCTAGCTGATGAAGCAAATGATTCTGAAAGGAACGGTGAAAAGTGCTGATCCTGTTTCAGTCTTTAGACTGAAACAGGATCCGCACTATTCACCTGGCACACAAAGGCGCACTTCTCATGTCTGGTGCTAGTCCAACAAACCCACGACCGACAGAGGCCCTGCAATTGCCACCCCAGAAAATTATCTCATCTCCAAAGAAGGATTCTGAGGCTAACGGTTGAAAAGTGCTCCCGATCTTGAAACAGTGGTGAAAGGATGATGAAATAATACTGAAAACAATCCTATCTCCAAAGACACTGGTGCCAGGTATGGGAAATACCAAGTTAGCTGGGCCTCAGTACAGTTTTCTCTGTGAAAAGCATCATAGGCTTCAGTATGCAGAGACCAATCTCATCACTATTACGGTGGAAAACGCGATGAAAATGGCAAATAATTACCGACATACTGGTGATTTCAAAATTGTCAGGACGAATCCTGAAGCGAGATCCACACTTTTCCGGTCTGAAGCAAATATGCCCTTACCAACTCTGGAGGTAAACAAATCAAACACAGGGCTGACAGAAGGCCCGCCCTTACAAACAACACAGAAATCTCAACTATGAGACAGGATTCTTATGCTAATGCGTGAAACTGGCTCTGGTTCTGAAAATAATGGTGAAACCACAGTGGAATAATACATAAAAGAACACTTTCTTGATAGTCTCTAGTACCAACTATTGGAAATGCCAAGTTTTCTGGGCCTCAGCATGTTTCTGTCTGTGAAAACTATCCTATGCTTCAGGATGCTGAGACCAACATTGTGACAATTATGGTGAAAAGTGGTACGGAAAAATACCAAATAGTTCTCAACCTAGAGCTTATTTCAAAAGTGGTGCCACACACCTCTTGGGAAGATCCAGTTACTTTGGCCTAGCCTTCCATTAGTCTGGAGAAGGAATCGCCATTCCTAGCTGATGAAACAAATGATTCTGAAAGGAACGGTGAATAGTGCGGATCCTGTTTCAGGCTTTAGACTGAAACAGGATCCTCACTATTCACCTGTCACACAAAGGCGCACTTCTCAAGTCTGCTGCTAGTCCAACAAACCCAGGACTGACAGAGGCCCTGCCCTTGCCACTCCAGAAAATTATCTCATCTCCAAAGAACGATTCCTAGGCTAACGGTTGAAAAGTGCTCCCCTTCTTGAAACAGTGGTGAAAGGACGGTGAAATAATACTGAAAACAATCGTAGCTCCAAAGTCTCTGGTGCCCGCTGTGGGAAATAGCAAGATATCTTGGTTTCAGTAGAGTTTTCTCTGCGAAAAGCATCATGGGCTTAAGGATGCAGAGAAAAACGTTATCACTATTAGGGTGCAAAACGCGATGGAATTGGCAAATAATTACCAGCATACTGGTGATTTCAAAAGTGTCAGGATGAATCCTGAAGCGGGATCCACACTTTTCCAATCTCACGCAAATATGCCCTTACCAACTCCGCAGGTAAACAAATCAAACACAGGGCTGAAAGAAGGCCCGCTGCATACCCCACACAGAAATCTCAAGTAGGAGGGTGGATTCTTATGCTAATGACTGAAACCGGCTCTAGTTCTGAAAATAATGGTGAATGCACAGTGGAATAATACTTAAAAGACCACTTTCTTGATAGTCTCCTGTACCAGCTATTGGAAATGCCACGTTTCCTGGGCCTCAGTATGCTTCTTTCTGTGAAAACTATCCTATGCTTCAGGATACAGAGACCACCCTTATGACAATTATGGTGAAAAGTGCTACGGAAAAATACCAAATAGTTCTCAACCTACCGCTTATTTCAAAAGCGGTGCCACACACCTCTTAGGAAGATCCAGTTACTATGGCCTAGCCTTCCATTGGTCTGGAGAAGGAATCGCCATTCCAAGCTGATGAAGGAAATGATTCTGAAAGGAACGGTGAAAAGTGCGGACCCTGTTTCAGTCTTCAGACTGAAACAGGATCCGCATTATTCACCTGGCACACAAAGGCGCACTTCTCATGTCTGGTGCTAGTCCAACAAACCCACGACTAACAGAGGCCCTGCAATTGCCACCCCAGAAAATTATCTCATCTCCAAAGAAGGATTCTTAGGCTAAGGGTTGAAAAGTGCTCCCGATCTTGAAAGAGTGGTGAATGGATGATGAAATAATACTGAAAACAATCCTATCTGCAAAGACTCTGGTGCCAGGTATCGGAAATACCAAGTTATCTGGGCCTCAGGGGAATTTTCTCTGCGAAAAGCATCATAGGCTTAAGGATGCAGAGACCAACCTTATCACTATTGCTGTGCAAAACGCCATGGAAATGGCAAATAATTACCAACATACTTGTGATTTGAAAAGTGTCAGGATGAAATCTGAAGCACCACCACACTTTTCCCATCTCACGCAAATATGCCCTTACCAACTACGGAGGTAAACAAATCAAACACAGGGCTGAAGGAAGGACCGCCCTTACAACCCACACAGAAATCTCAACTATGAGGGAGGCTTCTTATGCTAATGCGTGAAACCGGCTCTGATTCTGAAAATAATGGTGAAACCACAGTGGAATAATACTTAAAAGACCACTTTCTTGATACTCTCCTGTACCAGCTATTGGAAATGCCAAGTTTTCTGGGCCTCAGCATGCTTCTCTCTGTGTAAAATGTGCTATGATTCAGGATGCAGAGACCAACCTTATGACAATTATGGTGAAAAGTGGTATGGAAAAATACCAAATAGTTCTCAACCTAGCTCTTATTTCAAAAGCGGTGCAACACACCTCTTAGAAAGATCCAGTTACTTTGGCCTAACCTTCCAATGGTCTGGAGAAGGAATCGCCATTCCTAGCTGATGAAGTAAATGATTCTGAAAGGAACCGTGAAAAGTGCGGATCCTGTTTCAGTCTTTAGACTGAAACAGGATCCGCACTATTCACCTATCACACAGAGACGCATTTCTCATGTCTGGTGCTAGTCCAACAAACCCAAGACTGACAGAGGCCCTGCCCTTGCCACCCGAGAAAATTATCTCATCTCCAAGGAAGCATTCTTAGTCTAACGGTTGAAAAGTGCTCCCGATCTTGAAACAGTGGTGAAAGGACGATGAAATAATACTGAAAACAATCCTATCTCCAAAGACTCTGGTGCCAGGTATGGGAAATACCAAGTTATCTGGGCTTCAGGGGAGTATTTTCTGCAAAAAGCATCATAGGCTTAAGGATCCAGAGACCAACCTTATCACTATTGCTGTGCAAAACGCGATGGAAATGGCAAATAATTACCAACATACTGGTGATTTCAACAGTGTCAGGATGAAACCTTAAGCGGGATCCACACTTTTCCCATCTCAGGCAAATATGCCCTTACCAACTCCGGAGGTAAACAAATGAAACACAGCGCTGAGGAAAGGCCCGCCCTTACAACCCACACAGAAATCACAACTATGAGGGAGGATTCTTATGCTAATGCGTGAAACCAGTTCTGGTTCTGAATATAATGGTGAAAGCATAGTGGAGTAATACTTAAAAGAACACTTTCTTGATAGTCTCTACTACGAACTATTGGAACTGCCAAGTTTCCTGGGCCTCAGCAAGCTTCTGTGTGTGAAAACTATCCTATGCTTTAGGATGCAGAGACCAACCTTATGACAATTATGGTGAAAAGTGCTACGGAAAAATACCAAATAGTTCTCAACATAGCGCTTATTTCAAAAGCGGTGCCACACACCTCTTGGGAAGATCCAGTTACTTTGGCCTAGCCTTCCATTGGTCTGGAGAAGGAATCGCCATTCCTAGCTGATGAAGGAAATGATTCTGAAAGGAACGGTGAAAAGTGCGGATCCTGTTTCAGTCTTTAGACTGAAAGAGGATCCCCACTATTCACCTGTCACACAAAGGCGCACTTCTCATGTCTGGTGCTAGTCCAACAAACCCAGGACTGACAGAGGCCCTGCAATTGCCACCCCAGAAAATTATCTCATCTCCAAAGAAGGATTCTTAGGCTTACGGTTGAAAAGTGCTCCCGATCTTGAAACAGTGGTGAATGGACGATGAAATAATACTGAAAACAATCCGATCTCCAAAGACTCTGGTGCCACGTATCGGAAATACCAAGTTATCTGGGCCTCAGGGGAGTTTTCTCTGCGAAAAGCATCATAGGCTTAAGGATGCAGAGACCAACCTTATCACTATTGCTGTGCAAATCGCGATGGAAATTGCAAATAATTACCAACAAACTGGTGATTTACAAAGTGTCAGGATGAAATCTCAAGCACCATACACACTTTTCCCATCTCACACAAATATGCACTTACCAACTCTGGATGTAATCACATCAAACACAGGGCTGGCAGAAGGCCCGCCCGTACACCCCACAGAGAAATCTCAACTATGAGGGAGGATTCTTATGCTAATGCGTGAAACTGATTCTGGTTCTGAAAATAATGGTGAAACCAAAGTAGAATAATGGTGAAACTGGCTCTGGTTCTGAAAATAATGGTGAAACCAAAGTGGAATAATACTAAAAAGAACACTTTCTTGATAGTCTCTAGTACCAACTATTGGAAATGCCAAGTTTACTGGGACTCAGCATGTTTCTGTCTGTCAAAACTATCCTATGCTTCAGGATGCAGAGACCAGCCTTATGACAATTATGGTGAAAAGTGCTACGGAAAAATACCAAATAGTTCTCAACCTAGCGCTTATTTCAAAAGCGGTGCCACACACCTCTTGGGAAGATCCAGTTACTCTGGCCTAGCCTTCCATTAGTCTGGAGAAGGAATCGCCATTCCTAGCTGATGAAGCAAATGATTCTGAAAGGAACGGTGAGAAATGCGGATCCGCACTATTCACCTGGCACACAAAGGCGCACTTGTCACGTCTGGTGCTAGTCCAACAAACCCAGGACTGACAGAGGCCCTCCTATTGCCACCCAGGAAAATTATCTCATCTCCAAAGAAGGATTCTTAGGCTAACGGTTGAAAACTGCTCCCAATCTTGAAACAGTGGTGAAAGGACGATGAAATAATACTGAAAACAATCCTATCTCCAAAGACTCTGGTGCCAGGTATGGGAAATACCAAGTTAGCTGGGCCTCAGTAGAGTTTTCTCTGCGAAAAACATCATAGGCTTAAGTATGAAGAGAGCAATCTCATCACTATTACGGGGGAAAACACGATGGAAATGGCAAATAATTACCAACATACTGGTGATTTCAAAGTTGTCAGGATGAATCCTGAAGCGGGATCCACACTTTTCCCGTCTGGCACAAATATGCCCTTACCAACTCCGAAGGTAGACAAATCAAACACAGGGCTGAAGGCAGCCCGCCCTTACAGACAACACAGAAATCTCAACTAGGTGGGAGGATTCTTCTGCTAATGCGTCAAACCAGCTCTGGTTCTGAAAATAATGGTGAAACCACAGTGGAATAATACGAAAAAGAACACTTTCTTGATAGTCTCTAGTACCAACTATTGGAAATGCCAAGTGTTCTGGGCCTCACCATGATTCTGTCTGTGAAAACTATCCTATGCTTCAGGATGCAGAGACCAACCTTATGACAATTATGGTGAAAAGTGCTACGGAAAAATACCAAATAGTTCTCAACCTAGCGCTTATTTCAAAAGCGGTGCCACACACCTCTTGGGAAGATCCAGTTACTTAGCCCTAGCGTTCCATTGGTCTGGAGAAGGAATCGCAATTCCTAGCTGATGAAGCAAATGATTCTGCAAGGAACCGTGAAAAGTGCGGATCCTGTTACACTCTTTAGACTGAAACAGGATCCGCACTATTCACCTGTCACACAAAGGCCCACTTCTCATGTCTGGTGCTAGTCCAACTAACCCAGGATTGACAGAGGCCCTGCCCTTGCCACCCCAGAAAATTATCTCATCTCCAAAGAAGGATTCCTAGGCTAATGGTTGAAGAGTGCTCCCGTTCTTGAAACAGTGGTGAAAGGACGGTGAAATAATACTGAAAACAATCGTATCTCCAAAGGCTCTGGTGCCAGGTGTGGGAAATAACAAGTTAGCTTGGCCTCAGTACAGTTTTCTCTGCGAAAAGCATCATGGGCTTAAGGATGCAGAGACCAACCTTATCACTATTACGGTGCAAAACGCGATGGAAATGGCAAATAATTTCCAACGTACTGGTGATTTCAAAAGTTTCACGATGGAATCTGAAGCAGAATCCACACTTTTCCCATCTCACGCAAATATGCCCTTACCAACTCCGGAGGTAAACAAATCAAACACAGGGCTGACAGAAGGCCCGCTGTACACCCCACACAGACATCTCAACTAGGAGGGTGGATTCTTACGCTAATGAGTGAAACCGGCTCTAGTTCTGAAAATAATGGTGAAACCACAGGGGAATAATTCTTAAAAGACCGCTTTCTTGATATTCCCTTGTACCAGCTATTGGAAATGCCACGTTTCCTGGGCCTCAGCATGCTTCTGTCTGTGAAAACTATCCTATGCTTGAGGATGCAGAGACCAACCTTATGACATTTATGGTGAAAAGTGCTACGGAAAAATACCAAATAGTTCTCAACCTAGCGGTTATTTCAAAAGGGGTGCCACACACCTCTTGGGAAGATCCAGTAACTTTGGCCTAACCTTCCAATGGTCTGGAGAAGGAATCGCCATTCCTAGCTGATGAAGGAAATGATTCTGAAAGGAACGGTGTAAAGTGCGGTCCTCTTTCAGTCTCTAGACTGAAACAGGATCCGCACTATTCAGCTGTCACACAATGGTGCACTTCTGATATCTGGTGCTAGTCCAAGAGACCCAGGACTGACAGAGGCCCTGCAATTGCCACCCCAGAAATTTATCTTATCTCCAAAGAAGGATTCTTAGGTAATGGTTGAAAAGTGTTTCCGTTCTTGAAACAGTGCTGAAAGGACGGTGACATAATACTGAAAACAATCGTATCTCCAAAGGTTCTTGTGCCAGTTGTGGGAAATAACAAGATATCTGGGTTTTAGCAGAGTTTTCTCTGCGAAAGGCATCATGGGCTTAAGGATGCAGAGACCAACCTCATCACTAATACGGTGCAAAACGCGATGGAAATGGCAAATAATTTCCAACATACTGGTGATTTCAAAAGTGTCAGGATGGAATCTGAAGGAGAATACACACTTTTCCCATCTCACGCAAATATGCCCTTACCAACTCCGGAGGAAAACAAATCAAACACAGGGCTGACAGAAGGCCCGCTGTACACCCCACACAGAAATCTCAACTAGGAGGGTGGATTCGTATTCTAATGAGTGAAACCGGCTCTAGTTCTGAAAATAATGGTGAAACCACAGTGGAATCATACTTAAAAGACCGCTTTCTTGATAGAATCTTGTACCAGCCATTGGAAATGCCACATTTCCTGAGCCTCAGCATGCTTCTGTCTGTGAAAACTATCCTATGCTTCAGGATGCAGAGACCAACCTTATGACAATTATGGTGAAAAGTGCTACGGAAAAATACCAAATAGGTCTCAACATAGCGCTTATTTCAAAAGCGGTGCCACACACCTCTTGGGAAGATCCAGTTATTTTGGCCTAGCCTTCCATTGGTCTGGAGAAGGAATCGCCATTCCTAGCTGATGAAGCAAATAATTTTGAAAAGAACGGTGAAAAGTGCGGATCCTGTTTCAGTCTTTAGACTAAAACAGGATCCGCACTATTCACCTGTCACACAAAGGCGCACTTCTCATGTCTGGTGCTAGTCCAACAAACCCATGACTGACAGAGGCCCTGAAATTGCCACCCCAGGAAATTATCTCATCTCCAAAGAAGGATTCTTAGGCTAACGGTTGAAACGTGCTCCCGATCTTGAAACAGTGGTGAATGGACGATGTAATCATACTGAAAACAATCCTATCTCCAAAGACTCTGGTGCCAGGTATGGGAAATACCAAGTTATCTGGGCCTCAGGGGAGTTTTCTCTGCGAAAACCATCATAGGCTTAAGGATGCAGAGACCAACCTTATCACTATTGCTGTGCAAAACGCGATGGAAATGGCAAATAATTACCAACATACTGCTGATTTCAAAAGTGTCAGGATGAATCCTGAAGCGGGATCCACACTTTTCCCATCTCACGAAATTATGCCCTTACCAATTCCGGAGGTAAACAAATCAAACACAGGGCTGACAGAAGGCCCGCTGTACACCCCACACAGAAATCTCAACTAGGAGGGTGGATTCTTATGGTAATGAGTGAAACCGGCTCTGGTTCTGAAAATAATGGTGAAAGCACAGTGGAATAATACCTAAAAGAACACTTTCTTGATAGTCTCTCGTACCAGCTATTGGAAATGCCACGTTTCCTGGGCCTCAGCATGTTTCTGTCTGTAAAAACTATCCTATGCTTCAGCATGCAGAGACCAACCTTATGACAATTATGGTGAAAACTGCTACGGAAAAATACCAAATAGGTCTCAACCTAGCGCTTATTTCAAAAGCGATGCCACACACCTCTTGGAAAGATCCAGTTACTTTGGCCTAGCCTTCCATTGGTCCGGAGAAGGAATCGCCATTCCTAGCTGATGAAGCAAATGATTCTGAAAGGAACGGTGAAAAGTGCGGATCCTGTTTCAGTCTTTAGACTGAAACAGGATCCGCACTATTCACCTGTCACACAAAGGCGCACTTCTCATGTCTGGTTCTAGTCCAACAAACCTAGGACTGACAGAGGCCCTGCAATTGCCACCCCAGAAAATTATCTCATCTCCAAAGAAGGATTCTGAGGCTAACGGTTGTAAAATGCTCCCGATCTTGAAACAGTGGTGAAAGGACGATGAAATAATACTGAAAACAATCCTATCTCCAAAGACTCTGGTGCCAGGTATGGGAAATACCAAGTTATCTGGGCCTAAGGGGAGTTTTTTCAGCGAAAAGCATCATAGGCTTAAGGATGCAGAGACCAACCTTATCACTATTGCTGTGCAAAACGCCATGGAATCGGCAAATAATTACCAACATACTGGTGATTTCAAAAGTGTCAGGATGAAATCTGAAGCACCATCCACGCTTTTCCCATCTCACGCAAATATGCACTTACCAACTATGGAGGTAATCAAATCAAACACAGGGCTGGCAGAAGGCCCGCACTTACACCACACACAGAAATCTCAACTATGAGGGAGGATTCTTATGGTAATGCGTGAAACCGGCTCTGGTTCTGAAAATAATGGTGAAACCACAGTGGAATAATACTTAAAAGAACACTTTCTTGATAGTCTCTAGTACCCACTGTTTGAAATGCCACGCTTATTGGGCCTCAGCATGTTTCTGTCTGTGAAAACTATCCTATGCTTCAGCATGCAGAGACCAACCTTATGACAATTATGGTGAAAAGTGCTACGGAAAAATACCAAATAGGTCTCAACCTAGCGCTTATTTCAAAAGCGGTGCCACACACCTCTTGGGAAGATCCAGTTACTTTGGCCTAGCCTTCCATTGGTCTGGAGAAGGAATCGCCATTCCTAGCTGATGAAGCAAATGATTCTGAAAGGAACGGTGAAAAGTGCGGATCCTGTTTCAGTCTTTAGACTGAAACAGGATCCGCACTATTCACCTGTCACACAAAGGCGCACTTCTCATGTCTGGTGCTAGTCCAACAAACCCAGGACTGACAGAGGCCCTGCAATTGCCACCCCAGAAAATTATCTCATCTCCGAAGAAGGATACTTAGGCTAACGGTTGAAAAGTGCTCCCGATCTTGAAACAGTGGTGAAAGGACGATGAAATAATCCTGAAAACAATCCTATCTCCAAAGACTCTGGTGCCAGGTATGGGAAATACCAAGTTTTCTGGGCCTCAGGGGAGTTTTTTCTGCGAAAAGCATCATAGGCCTGAGGATGCAGAGACCAACCTTATCACTATTGCTGTGCAAAACGCCATGGAAATGGCAAATAATTACCAACATACTGCTGATTTCAAAAGTGTCAGGATGAATCCTGAAGCGGAATCCACACTTTTCCCATCCCATGAAAATATACCCTTACCAACTCCGGAGGAAAACAAATCAAACACAGGGCTGACAGAAGGCCCGCTGTACACCCCACACAGAAATCTCTACTAGAAGGGTGGATTCTTATGCTAATGAGTGAAACCGGCTCTGGTTCTGAAAATAATGGTGAAACCACAGTGGAATAATACCTAAAAGAACACTTTCTTGATAGTCTCTCGTACCAGCTATTGGAAATGCCACGTTTCCTGGGCCTCAGCATGTTTCTGTCTGTGAAAACTATCCTATGCTTCAGGTTGCAGAGACCAAACTTATGACAATTATGGTGAAAAGTGGTACGGAAAAATACCGAATAGGTCTCAACGTAGCGCTTATTTCAAAAGCGGTGCCACACACCTCTTGGGAAGATCCAGTTACTTTGGCCTAGCCTTCCATTGGTCTGGAGAAGGAATCCCCATTCCTAGCTGATGAAGCAAATGATTCTGAAAGGAACGGTGAAAAGTGCGGATCCTGTTTCAGTCTTTAGACTAAAACAGGATCCGCACTATTCACCTGTCACACAAAGGCGCACTTCTCATGTCTGGTGCTAGTCGAACAAACCCAGGCCTGACAGAGGCCCTGCAATTGCCACCCCAGAAAATTATATCATCTCCAAAGAAGGATTCTTAGGCTAACGGTTGAAAAGTGCTCCCGATCTAGAAACAGTGGTGAAAGGACGATGAAATAATCCTGAAAACAATCCTATCTCTAAAGACTCTGGTGCCAGGTATGGGAAATACCAAGTTTTCTGGGCCTCAGGGGAGTTTTTTCTGCGAAAAGCATCATAGGCTTGAGGATGCAGAGACCAACCTTATCACTATTGCTGTGCAAAACGCCATGGAAATGGCAAATAATTACCAACATACTGCTGATTTCAAAAGTGTCAGGATGAATCCTGAAGCGGGATCCACACTTTTCCCATCTCACGAAAATATGCCCTTACCAACTCCGGAGGTAAACAAATCAAACACAGGGCTGACAGAAGGCCCACTGTACACCCCACACAGAAATCTCAACTAGGAGGGTGGATTCTTATGCTAATGAGTGAAACCGGCTCTGGTTCTGAAAATAATGGTGAAACCACAGTGGAATAATACCTAAAAGAACACTTTCTTGATAGTCTCTCGTACCAGCTATTGGAAATGCCACGTTTCCTGGGCCTCAGCATGTTTCTGTCTGTGAAAACTATCCTATGCTTCAGGTTGCAGAGACCAACCTTATGACAATTATGGTGAAAAGTGCTACCGAAAAATACCAAATAGGTCTCAAGCTAGCGCTTATTCCAAAAGCGGTGCCACACACCTCTTGGGAAGATCCAGTTATTTTGGCCTAGCCTTCCATTGGTATGGAGAAGGAATCCCCATTCCTAGCTGATGAAGCAAATGATTCTGAAAGGAACTGTGAAAAGTGCGGATCCTGTTTCAGTCTTTAGACTAAAACAGGATCCGCACTATTCACCTGTCACACAAAGGCACACTTCTCATGTCTGGTGCTAGTCCAACAAACCCAGGACTGACAGAGGCCCTGCAATTGCCACCCCAGAAAATTATCTCATCTCCAAAGAAGGATTCTGAGGCTAACGGTTGAAAAATGCTCCCGATCTTGAAACAGTGGTGAAAGGACGATGAAATAATCCTGAAAACAATCCTATCTCCAAAAAAGCTGGTGCCAGGTATGGGAAATACCAAGTTTTCTGGGCCTCAGGGGAGTTTTTTCTCCGAAAAGCATCATAGGCTTGAGGATGCAGAGACCAACCTTACCACTATTGCTGTGCCAAACGCCATGGAAATGGCAAATAATTACCAACATACTGCTGATTTCAAAAGTGTCAGGATGAATCCTGAAGCGGGATCCACACTTTTCCCATCTCACGGAAATATGCCCTTACCAACTCCGGAGGTAAACAAATCAAACACAGGGCTGACAGAAAGCCCGCTGTACACCCCACACAGAAATCTCAACTAGGAGGGTGGATTCTTATGCTAATGAGTGAAACTGGCTCTTGTTCTGAAAATAATGGTAAAACCACAGTGGAATAATACTTAAAAGAACACTTTCTTGATAGTCTCTCGTACCAGCTATTGGAAATGCCACGTTTCCTGGGCCTCAGCATGTTTCTGTCTGTGAAAACTATCCTATGCTTCAGGATGCAGAGACCAACCTTATGACAATTATGGTGAAAAGTGCTACGGAAAAATACCAAATAGGTCTCAACCTAGCGCTTATTTCAAAAGCGGTGCCACACACCTCTTGGGAAGATCCAGTTACTTTGGCCTAGCCTTCCATTAGTCTGGAGAAGGAATCGCCATTCCTAGCTGATGAAGCAAATGATTCTGAAAGGAACGGTGAAAAGTGCGGATCCTGTTTCAGTCTTTAGACTGAAACAGGATCCGCACTATTCACCTGTCACACAAAGGCGCACTTCTCATGTCTGGTGCTAGTCCAACAAACCCAGGACTGACAGAGGCCCTGCAATTGCCACCCCAGAAAATTATCTCATCTCCAAAGAAGGATTCTTAGGCTAACGGTTGAAAAGTGCTCCCGATCTTGAAACAGTGGTGAAAGGACGATGAAATAATCCTGAAAACAATCCTATCTCCAAAGACGCTGGTGCCAGGTATGGGAAATACCAAGTTTTCTGGGCCTCAGGGGAGTTTTTTCTGCGAAAAGCATCATAGGCTTGAGGATGCAGAGACCAACCTTACCACTATTGCTGTGCAAAACGCCATGGAAATGGCAAATAATTACCAACATACTGCTGATTTCAAAAGTGTCAGGATGAAATCTGAAGCACCATCCACGCTTTTGCCATCTCACGCAAATATGCACTTACCAACTATGGAGGTAATCAAATCAAACACAGGGCTGGCAGACGGCCCGCCCTTACACCCCACACAGAAATCTCAACTATGAGGGAGGATTCTTATGGCAATGAGTGAAACGGGCTATGGTTCTGAAAATAATGGTGAAACCACAGTGGAATAATACCTAAAGGAACACTTTCTTGATAGTCTCTCGTACCAGCTATTGGAAATGCCACGTTTCCTGGGCCTCAGCATGTTTCTGTCTGTGAAAACTATCCTACGCTTCAGGTTGCAGAGACCAACCTTATGACAATTATGGTGAAAAGTGCTACCGAAAAAAACCAAATAGGTCTCAAGCTAGCGCTTATTTCAAAAGCGGTCCCACACACCTTTTGGGAAGATCCACTTACTTTGGCCTAGCCTTCCATTGGTCTGGAGAAGGAATCGCCATTCCTAGCTGATGAAGCAAATGATTCTGAAAGGAACGGTGAAAAGTGCGGATCCTGTTTCAGTCTTTAGACTGAAACAGGATCCGCACTATTTACCTGTCACACAAAGGCGCACTTCTCATGTCTGGTGCTAGTCCAACAAACCCAGGACTGACAGAGGCCCTGCAATTGCCACCCCAGAAAATTATCTCATCTCCAAAGAAGGATTCTCAGGCTAACGGTTGAAAAATGCTCCCGATCTTGAAACAGTGGTGAAAGGACGATGAAATAACACTGAAAACAATCCAATCTCCAAAGACTCTGGTGCCAGGAATGGGAAATACCGAGTTATCTCGGCCTAAGGGGAGTTTTTTCTGCGAAAAGCATCATAGGCTTAAGGATGCAGAGACCAACCTTATCCCTATTGCTGTGCAAAACGCCATGGAAATGGCAAATAATTACCAACATACTGGTGATTTCAAAAGTGTCAGGATGAAATCTGAAGCACCATCCACGCTTTTGCCATCTCACGCAAATATGCACTTACCAACTATGGAGGTAATCAAATCAAACACAGGGCTGGCAGAAGGCCCGCCCTTACGCCCCACACAGAAATCTCAACTAGGAGGGTGGATTCTTATGCTAATGAGTGAAACCGGCTCTGGTTCTGAAAATAATGGTGAAACCACAGTGGAATAATACCTAAAAGAACACTTTCTTGATAGTCTCTCGTACCAGCTATTGGAAATGCCACGTTTCCTGGGCCTCAGCATGTTTCTGTCTGTGAAAACTATCCTATGCTTCAGGTTGCAGAGACCAACCTTATGACAACTATGGTGAAAAGTGCTACCGAAAAATACCAAATAGGTCTCAAGCTAGCGCTTATTCCAAAAGCGGTGCCACACACCTCTTGGGAAGATCCAGTTATTTTGGCCTAGCCTTCCATTGGTCTGGAGAAGGAATCCCCATTCCTAGCTGATGAAGCAAATGATTCTGAAAGGAACGGTGAAAAGTGCGGATCCTGTTTCAGTCTTTAGACTGAAACAGGATCCGCACTATTCACCTGTCACACAAAGGCGCACTTCTCATGTCTGGTGCTAGTCCAACAAACCCAGGACTGACAGAGGCCCTGCAATTGCCACCCCAGAAAATTATCTCATCTCCAAAGAAGGATTCTGAGGCTAACGGTTGAAAAATGCTCCCGATCTTGAAACAGTGGTGAAAGGACGATGAAATAATCCTGAAAACAATCCTATCTCCAAAGACGCTGGTGCCAGGTATGGGAAATACCAAGTTTTCTGGGCCTCAGGGGAGTTTTTTCTCCGAAAAGCATCATAGGCTTGAGGATGCAGAGACCAACCTTACCACTATTGCTGTGCAAAACGCCATGGAAATGGCAAATAATTACCAACATACTGCTGATTTCAAAAGTGTCAGGATGAATCCTGAAGCGGGATCCACACTTTTCCCATCTCACGAAAATATGCCCTTACCAACTCCGGAGGTAAACAAATCAAACACAGGGCTGACAGAAAGCCCGCTGTACACCCCACACAGAAATCTCAACTAGGAGGGTGGATTCTTATGCTAATGAGTGAAACCGGCTCTGGTTCTGAAAATAATGGTAAAACCACAGTGGAATAATACTTAAAAGAACACTTTCTTGATAGTCTCTCGTACCAGCTATTGGAAATGCCACGTTTCCTGGGCCTCAGCATGTTTCTGTCTGCGAAAACTATCCTATGCTTCAGGATGCAGAGACCAACCTTATGACAATTATGGTGAAAAGTGCTACAGAAAAATACGAAATAGGTCTCAACCTAGCGCTTATTTCAAAAGCGGTGCCACACACCTCTTGGGAAGATCCAGTTACTTTGGCCTAGCCTTCCATTGGTCTGGAGAAGGAATCGCCATTCCTAGCTGATGAAGCAAATGATTCTGAAAGGAACGGTGAAAAGTGCGGATCCTGTTTCAGTCTTTAGACTGAAACAGGATCCTCACTATTCACCTGTCACACAAAGGCGCACTTCTCATGTCTGGTGCTAGTCCAACAAACCCAGGACTGACAGAGGCCCTGCAATTGCCACCCCAGAAAATTATCTCATCTCCAAAGAAGGATTCTGAGGCTAACGGTTGAAAAATGCTCCCGATCTTGAAACAGTGGTGAAAGGACGATGAAATAATCCTGAAAACAATCCTATCTCCAAAGACGCTGGTGCCAGGTATGGGAAATACCAAGTTTTCTGGGCCTCAGGGGAGTTTTTTCTCCGAAAAGCATCATAGGCTTGAGGATGCAGAGACCAACCTTACCACTATTGCTGTGCAAAACGCCATGGAAATGGCAAATAATTACCAACATACTGCTGATTTCAAAAGTGTCAGGATGAATCCTGAAGCGGGATCCACACTTTTCCCATCTCACGAAAATATGCCCTTACCAACTCCGGAGGTAAACAAATCAAACACAGGGCTGACAGAAAGCCCGCTGTACACCCCACACAGAAATCTCAACTAGGAGGGTGGATTCTTATGCTAATGAGTGAAACCGGCTCTGGTTCTGAAAATAATGGTAAAACCACAGTGGAATAATACTTAAAAGAACACTTTCTTGATAGTCTCTCGTACCAGCTATTGGAAATGCCACGTTTCCTGGGCCTCAGCATGTTTCTGTCTGCGAAAACTATCCTATGCTTCAGGATGCAGAGACCAACCTTATGACAATTATGGTGAAAAGTGCTACAGAAAAATACGAAATAGGTCTCAACCTAGCGCTTATTTCAAAAGCGGTGCCACACACCTCTTGGGAAGATCCAGTTACTTTGGCCTAGCCTTCCATTGGTCTGGAGAAGGAATCGCCATTCCTAGCTGATGAAGCAAATGATTCTGAAAGGAACGGTGAAAAGTGCGGATCCTGTTTCAGTCTTTAGACTGAAACAGGATCCTCACTATTCACCTGTCACACAAAGGCGCACTTCTCATGTCTGGTGCTAGTCCAACAAACCCAGGACTGACAGAGGCCCTGCAATTGCCACCCCAGAAAATTATGTCATCTCCAAAGAAGGATTCTTAGGCTAACGGTTGAAAAGTGCTCCCGATCTTGAAACAGTGGTGAAAGGACGATGAAATAATCCTGAAAACAATCCTATCTCCAAAGACGCTGGTGCCAGGTATGGGAAATACCAAGTTTTCTGGGCCTCAGGGGAGTTTTTTCTGCGAAAAGCATCATAGGCTTGAGGTTGCAGAGACCAACTTTATCACTATTGCTGTGCAAAACGCCATGGAAATGGCAAATAATTACCAACATACTGCTGATTTCAAAAGTGTCAGGATGAATCCTGAAGCGGGATCCACACTTTTCCCATCTCACGAAAATATGCCCTTACCAACTCCGGAGGTAAACAAATCAAACAGAGGGCTGACAGAAGGCCCGCTGTACGCCCCACACAGAAATATCAACTAGGAGGGTGGATTCTTATGCTAATGAGTGAAACCGGCTCTGGTTCTTAAAATAATGGTGAAACCACAGTGGAATAATACCTAAAAGAACACTTTCTTGATAGTCTCTCGTACCAGCTATTGGAAATGCCACGTTTCCTGGGCCTCAGCATGTTTCTGTCTGTGAAAACTATCCTATGCTTCAGGTTGCAGAGACCAACCTTATGACAATTATGGTGAAAAGTGCTACAGAAAAATACCAAATAGGTCTCAAGCTAGCGCTTATTCCAAAAGCGGTGCCACACACCTCTTGGGAAGATCCAGTTATTTTGGCCTAGCCTTCCATTGGTCTGGAGAAGGAATCCCCATTCCTAGCTGATGAAGAAAATGATTCTGAAAGGAACGGTGAAAAGTGCGGATCCTGTTTCAGTCTTTAGACTAAAACAGGATCCGCACTATTCACCTGTCACACAAAGGCGCACTTCTCATGTCTGGTGCTAGTCCAACAAACCCAGGACTGACAGAGGCCCTGCAATTGCCACCCCAGAAAATTATCTCATCTCCAAAGAATGATTCTGAGGCTAACGGTTTAAAAATGCTCCCGATCTTGAAACAGTGGTGTAAGGACGATGAAATAATCCTGAAAACAATCCTATATCCAAAGACGCTGGTGCCAGGTATGGGAAATACCAAGTTTTCTGGGCCTCAGGGGAGTTTTTTCTGCAAAAAGCATCATAGGCTTGAGGATGCAGAGACCAACCTTACCACTATTGCTGTGCAAAACGCCATGGAAAAGGCAAATAATTACCAACATACTGCTGATTTCAAAAGTGTCAGGATGAATCCTGAAGCGGGATCCACACTTTTCCCATCTCACGAAAATATGCCCTTACCAACTCCGGAGGTAAACAAATCAAACACAGGGCTGACAGAAAGCCCGCTGTACACCCCACACAGATATCTCAACTAGGAGGGTGGATTCTTATGCTAATGAGTGAAACTGGCTCTTGTTCTGAAAATAATGGTGAAACCACAGTGGAATAATACTTAAAAGAACACTTTCTTGATAGTCTCTCGTACCAGCTATTGGAAATGCCACGTTTCCTGGGCCTCAGCATGTTTCTGTCTGTGAAAACTATCCTATGCTTCAGGATGCAGAGACCAACCTTATGACAATCATGGTGAAAAGTGCTACGGAAAAATACCAAATAGGTCTCAACCTAGCGCTTATTTCAAAAGCGGTGCCACACAGCTCTCGGGAAGATCCAGTTACTTTGGCCTAGCCTTCCATTGGTCTGGAGAAGGAATCCCCATTCCTAGCTGATGAAGCAAATGATTCTGAAAGGAACGGTGAAAAGTGCGGATCCTGTTTCAGTCTTTAGACTAAAACAGGATCCGCACTATTCACCTGTCACACAAAGGCACACTTCTCATGTCTGGTGCTAGTCCAACAAACCCAGGACTGACAGAGGCCCTGCAATTGCCACCCCAGAAAATTATCTCATCTCCAAAGAAGGATTCTGAGGCTAACGGTTGAAAAATGCTCCCGATCTTGAAACAGTGGTGAAAGGACGATGAAATAATCCTGAAAACAATCCTATCTCCAAAAAAGCTGGTGCCAGGTATGGGAAATACCAAGTTTTCTGGGCCTCAGGGGAGTTTTTTCTCCGAAAAGCATCATAGGCTTGAGGATGCAGAGACCAACCTTACCACTATTGCTGTGCCAAACGCCATGGAAATGGCAAATAATTACCAACATACTGCTGATTTCAAAAGTGTCAGGATGAATCCTGAAGCGGGATCCACACTTTTCCCATCTCACGGAAATATGCCCTTACCAACTCCGGAGGTAAACAAATCAAACACAGGGCTGACAGAAAGCCCGCTGTACACCCCACACAGAAATCTCAACTAGGAGGGTGGATTCTTATGCTAATGAGTGAAACTGGCTCTTGTTCTGAAAATAATGGTAAAACCACAGTGGAATAATACTTAAAAGAACACTTTCTTGATAGTCTCTCGTACCAGCTATTGGAAATGCCACGTTTCCTGGGCCTCAGCATGTTTCTGTCTGTGAAAACTATCCTATGCTTCAGGATGCAGAGACCAACCTTATGACAATTATGGTGAAAAGTGCTACGGAAAAATACCAAATAGGTCGCAACCTAGCGCTTATTTCAAAAGCGGTGCCACACACCTCTTGGGAAGATCCAGTTACTTTGGCCTAGCCTTCCATTAGTCTGGAGAAGGAATCGCCATTCCTAGCTGATGAAGCAAATGATTCTGAAAGGAACGGTGAAAAGTGCGGATCCTGTTTCAGTCTTTAGACTGAAACAGGATCCGCACTATTCACCTGTCACACAAAGGCGCACTTCTCATGTCTGGTGCTAGTCCAACAAACCCAGGACTGACAGAGGCCCTGCAATTGCCACCCCAGAAAATTATCTCATCTCCAAAGAAGGATTCTTAGGCTAACGGTTGAAAAGTGCTCCCGATCTTGAAACAGTGGTGAAAGGACGATGAAATAATCCTGAAAACAATCCTATCTCCAAAGACGCTGGTGCCAGGTATGGGAAATACCAAGTTTTCTGGGCCTCAGGGGAGTTTTTTCTCCGAAAAGCATCATAGGCTTGAGGATGCAGAGACCAACCTTACCACTATTGCTGTGCAAAACGCCATGGAAATGGCAAATAATTACCAACATACTGCTGATTTCAAAAGTGTCAGGATGAAATCTGAAGCACCATCCACGCTTTTGCCATCTCACGCAAATATGCACTTACCAACTATGGAGGTAATCAAATCAAACACAGGGCTGGCAGACGGCCCGCCCTTACACCCCACACAGAAATCTCAACTATGAGGGAGGATTCTTATGGCAATGAGTTAAACGGGCTGTGGTTCTGAAAATAATGGTGAAACCACAGTGGAATAATACCTAAAGGAACACTTTCTTGATAGTCTCTCGTACCAGCTATTGGAAATGCCACGTTTCCTGGGCCTCAGCAAGTTTCTGTCTGTGAAAACTATCCTATGCTTCAGGTTGCAGAGACCAACCTTATGTCAATTATGGTGAAAAGTGCTACCGAAAAATACCAAATAGGTCTCAAGCTAGCGCTTATTCCAAAAGCGGTGCCACACACCTCTTGGGAAGATCCAGTTATTTTGGCCTAGCCTTCCATTGGTCTGGAGAAGGAATCCCCATTCCTAGCTGATGAAGCAAATGATTCTGAAAGCAACGGTGAAAAGTGCGGATCCTGTTTCAGTCTTTAGACTAACACAGAATCGCACTATTCACCTGTCACACAAAGGCGCACTTCTCATGTCTGGTGCTAGTCCAACAAACCCAGGACTGACAGAGGCCCTGCAATTGCCACCCCAGAAAATTATCTCATCTCCAAAGAAGGATTCTGAGGCTAACGGTTGAAAAATGCTCCCGATCTTGAAACAGTGGTGAAAGGACGATGAAATAATCCTGAAAACAATCCTATCTCCAAAGACGCTGGTGCCAGGTATGGGAAATACCAAGTTTTCTGGGCCTCAGGGGAGATTTTTCTCCGAAAACCATCATAGGCTTGAGGATGCAGAGACCAACCTTACCACTATTGCTGTGCAAAACGCCATGGAAATGGCAAATAATTACCAACATACTGCTGATTTCAAAAGTGTCAGGATGAATCCTGAAGCGGGATCCACACTTTTCCCATCTCACGAAAATATGCCCTTATCAACTCCGGAGGTAAACAAATCAAACACAGGGCTGACAGAAGGCCCGCTGTACACCCCACACAGAAATCTCAACTAGGAGGGTGGATTCTTATGCTAATGAGTGAAACCGGCTCTTGTTCTGAAAATAATGGTAAAACCACAGTGGAATAATACTTAAAAGAACACTTTCTTGATAGTCTCTCGTACCAGCTATTGGAAATGCCACGTTTCCTGGGCCTCAGCATGTTTCTGTCTGTGAAAACTATCCTATGCTTCAGGATGCAGAGACCAACCTTATGACAATTATGGTGAAAAGTGCTACAGAAAAATACCAAATAGGTCTCAACCTAGCGCTTATTTCAAAAGCGGTGCCACACACCTCTTGGGAAGATC
This sequence comes from Lemur catta, assembly GCF_020740605.2. Lineage (NCBI taxonomy): Eukaryota > Metazoa > Chordata > Mammalia > Primates > Lemuridae > Lemur > Lemur catta. The sequence continues at coordinate 40,355,582 of NC_059133.1, read as the reverse complement.
CACTTACTTTGGCCTAGCCTTCCATTGGTGTGGAGAAGGAATCGCCATTCCTAGCTGATGAAGCAAATGATTCTGAAAGGAACGGTGAAAAGTGCGGATCCTGTTTCAGTCTTTAGACTGAAACAGGATCCGCACTATTCACCTGTCACCCAAAGGCGCACTTCTCATGTCTGGTGCTAGTCCAACAAACCCAGGACTGACAGAGGCCCTGCAATTGCCACCCCAGAAAATTATCTCATCTCCAAAGAAGGATTCTTAGGCTAACGGTTGAAAAGTGCTCCCGATCTTGAAACAGTGGTGAAAGGACGATGAAATAATCCTGAAAACAATCCTATCTCCAAAGACTCTGGTGCAAGGTATGGGAAATACCAAGTTTTCTGGGCCTCAGGGGAGTTTTTTCTCCGAAAAGCATCATAGGCTTGAGGATGCCGAGACCAACCTTATCACTATTGCTGGGCAAAACGCCATGGAAATGGCAAATAATTACCAACATACTGCTGATTTCAAAAGTGTCAGGATGAATCCTGAAGCGGGATCCACACTTTTCCCATCTCACGAAAATATGCCCTTACAAACTCCGGAGGTAAACAAATCAAACAAAGGGCTGACAGAAGGCCCGCTATACACCCCACACAGAAATATCAACTAGGAGGGTGGATTCTTATGCTAATGAGTGAAACCGGCTCTGGTTCTGAAAATAATGGTGAAACCACAGTGGAATAATACCTAAAAGAACCCTTTCTTGATAGTCTCTCGAACCAGCTATTGGAAATGCCACGTTTCCTGGGCCTCAGCATGTTTCTGTCTGTGAAAACTATCCTATGCTTCAGGTTGCAGAGACCAACCTTATGACAATTATGGTGAAAAGTGCTACCGAAAAATACCAAATAGGTCTCAACCTAGCGCTTATTCCAAAAGCGGTGCCACACACCTCTTGGGAAGATCCAGTTATTTTGGCCTAGCCTTCCATTGGTCTGGAGAAGGAATCCCCATTCCTAGCTGATGAAGAAAATGATTCTGAAAGGAACGGTGAAAAGTGCGGATCCTGTTTCAGTCTTTAGACTGAAACAGGATCCGCACTATTCACCTGTTACACAAAGGCGCACTTCTCATGTCTGGTGCTAGTCCAACAAACCCAGGACTGACAGAGGCCCTGCAATTGCCACCCCAGAAAATTATCTCATCTCCAAAGAAGGATTCTGAGGCTAACGGTTTAAAAATGCTCCCGATCTTGAAACAGTGGTGAAAGGACGATGAAATAATCCTGAAAACAATCCTATCTCCAAAGACTCTGGTGCCAGGTATGGGAAATACCAAGTTTTCTGGGCCTCAGGGGAGTTTTTTCTGCGAAAAGCATCATAGGCTTGAGGATGCAGAGACCAACCTTATCACTATTGCTGTGCAAAACGCCATGGAAATGGCAAATAATTACCAACATACTGCTGATTTCAAAAGTGTCAGGATGAATCCTGAAGCGGGATCCACACTTTTCCCATCTCACGAAAATATGCCCTTACCAACTCCGGAGGTAAACAAATCAAACACAGGGCTGACAGAAGGCCCGCTGTACACCCCACACAGAAATCTCAACTAGGAGGGTGGATTCTTGTGCTAATGAGTGAAAACGGCTCTGGTTCTGAAAATAATGGTGAAACCACAGTGGAATAATACCTAAAAGAACACTTTCTTGATAGTCTCTCGTACCAGCTATTGGAAATGCCACATTTCCTGGGCCTCAGCATGTTTCTTTCTGTGAAAACTATCCTATGCTTCAGGATGCAGAGACCAACCTTATGACAATTGTGGTGAAAAGTGCTACGGAAAAATACCAAATAGGTCTCAACCTAGCGCTTATTTCAAAAGCGGTGCCACACACCTCTTGGGAAGATCCACTTACTTTGGCCTAGCCTTCCATTGGTCTGGAGAAGGAATCGCCATTCCTAGCTGATGAAGCAAATGATTCTGAAAGGAACGGTGAAAAGTGCGGATCCGGTTTCAGTCTTTAGACTGAAACAGGATCCGCACTATTCACCTGTCACACAAAGGCGCACTTCTCATGTCTGGTGCTAGTCCAACAAACCCAGGACTGACAGAGGCCCTGCAATTGCCACCCCAGAAAATTATCTCATCTCCAAAGAAGGATTCTTAGGCTAACGGTTGAAAAGTGCTTCCGATCTTGAAACAGTGGTGAAAGGACGATGAAATAATCCTGAAAACAATCCTATCCGCAAAGACTCTGGTGCCAGGTATGGGAAATACCAAGTTTTCTGGGCCTCAGGGGAGTTTTTTCTGCGAAAAGCATCATAGGCTTGAGGATGCAGAGACCAAACTTACCACTATTGCTGTGCAAAACGCCATGGAAATGGCAAATAATTACCAACATACTGCTGATTTCAAAAGTGTCAGGATGAATCCTGAAGCGGGATCCACACTTTTCCCATCTCACGAAAATATGCCCTTACAAACTCCGGAGGTAAACAAATCAAACACAGGGCTGACAGAAAGCCCGCTGTACACCCCACACAGAAATCTCAACTAGGAGGGTGGATTCTTATGCTAATGAGTGAAACCGGCTCTTGTTCTGAAAATAATGGTAAAACCACAGTGGAATAATACTTAAAAGAACACTTTCTTGATAGTCTCTCGTACCAGCTATTGGAAATGCCACGTTTCCTGGGCCTCAGCATGTTTCTGTCTGTGAAAACTATCCTATGCTTCAGGATGCAGAGACCAACCTTATGACAATTATGGTGAAAAGTGCTACGGAAAAATACCAAATAGGTCTCAACCTAGCGCTTATTTCAAAAGCGGTGCCACACACCTCTTGGGAAGATCCACTTACTTTGGCCTAGCCTTCCATTGGTCTGGAGAAGGAATCGCCATTCCTAGGTGATGAAGCAAATGATTCTGAAAGGAACGGTGAAAAGTGCGGATCCTGTTTCAGTCTTTAGACTGAAACAGGATCCGCACTATTCACCTGTCACACAAAGGCGCACTTCTCATGTCTGGTGCTAGTCCAACAAACCCAGGACTGACAGAGGCCCTGCAATTGCCACCCCAGAAAATTATCTCATCTCCAAAGAAGGATTCTTAGGCTAACGGTTGAAAAGTGCTTCCGATCTTGAAACAGTGGTGAAAGGACGATGAAATAATCCTGAAAACAATCCTATCCGCAAAGACTCTGGTGCCAGGTATGGGAAATACCAAGTTTTCTGGGCCTCAGGGGAGTTTTTTCTGCGAAAAGCATCATAGGCTTGAGGATGCAGAGACCAAGCTTACCACTATTTCTGTGCAAAACGCCATGGAAATGGCAAATAATTACCAACATACTGCTGATTTCAAAAGCGTCAGGATGAATCCTGAAGCGGGATCCACACTTTTCCCATCTCACGAAAATATGCCCTTACCAACTCCGGAGGTAAACAAATCAAACACAGGGCTGACAGAAGGCCCGCTGTACACCCCACCCAGAAATCTCAACTAGGAGGGTGGATTCTTATGCTAATGAGTGAAAATGGCTCTGGTTCTGAAAATAATGGTGAAACCACAGTGGAATAATACCTAAAAGAACACTTTCTTGATAGTCTCTCGTACCAGCTATTGGAAATGGCACGTTTCCTGGCCCTCAGCATGTTTCTGTCTGTGAAAACTATCCTATGCTTCAGGTTGCAGAGACCAACCTTATGACAATTATGGTGAAAAGTGCTACGGAAAAATACCAAATAGGTCTAAAGCTAGCGCTTATTTCAAAAGCGGTGCCACACACCTCTTGGAAGATCCAGTTACTTTGGCCTAGCTTTCCATTGGTCTGGAGAAGGAATCGCCATTCCTAGCTGATGAAGCAAATGATTCTGAAAGGAACGGTGAAAAGTGCGGATCCTGTTTCAGTCTTTAGACTGAAACAGGATCCGCACTATTCACCTGTCACACAAAGGCGCACTTCTCATGTCTGGAGCTAGTCTAACAAACCCAGGACTGACAGAGGCCCTGCAATTGCCACCCCAGAAAATTATCTCATCTCCAAAGAAGGATTCTTAGGCTAACGGTTGAAAAGTGCTCCCCATCTTGAAACAGTGGTGAAAGGACGATGAAATAATACTGAAAACAATGCTATCTCCAAAGACTCTGGTGCCAGGTATGGGAAATACCAAGTTTTCTGGGCCTCAGGGGAGTTTTTTCTGCGAAAAGCATCATAGGCTTGAGGATGCAGAGACCAAACTTACCACTATTGCTGTGCAAAACGCCATGGAAATGGCAAATAATTACCAACATACTGCTGATTTCAAATGTGTCAGGATGAATCCTGAAGCGGGATCCACACTTTTCCCATCTCACGAAAATATGCCCTTACCAACTCCGGAGGTAAACAAATCAAACACAGGGCTGACAGAAGGCCCGCTGTACACCGCACCCAGAAATCTCAACTAGGAGGGTAGATTCTTGTGCTAATGAGTGAAAAGGGCTCTGGTTCTGAAAATAATGGTGAAACCACAGTGGAATAATGCCGAAAAGAACACTTTCTTGATAGTCTCTCGTACCAGCTATTGGAAATGCCACATTTCCTGGGCCTCAGCATGTTTCTGTGTGTGAAAACTATCCTATGCTTCAGGATGCAGAGACCAACCTTATGACAATTATGGTGAAAAGTGCTACGGAAAAATACCAAATAGGTCTCAACCTAGCGCTTATTTCAAAAGCGGTGCCACACACCTCTTGGGAAGATCCACTTACTTTGGCCTAGCCTTCCATTGGTGTGGAGAAGGAATCGCCATTCCTAGCTGATGAAGCAAATGATTCTGAAAGTAACGGTGAAAAGTGCGGATCCTGTTTCAGTCTTTAGACTGAAACAGGATCCGCACTATTCACCTGTCACACAAAGGCGCACTTCTCATGTCTGGTGCTAGTCCAACAAACCCAGGACTGACAGAGGCCCTGCAATTGCCACCCCAGAAAATTATCTCATCTCTAAAGAAGGATTCTGAGGCTAACGGTTGAAAAATGCTCCCGATCTTGAAACAGTGGTGAAAGGACGATGAAATAATCCTGAAAACAATCCTATCTGCAAAGACTCTGGTGCCAGGTATGGGAAATACCAAGTTTTCTGGGCCTCAGGGGAGTTTTTTCTGCAAAAGCATCATAGGCTTAAGGATGCAGAGACCAACCTTATCACTATTGCTGGGCAAAACGCCATGGAAATGGCAAATAATTACCAACATACTGGTGATTTCAAAAGTGCCAGGATGAAATCTGAAGCACCATCCACGCCTTGCCCATCTCACGGAAATATGCACTTACCAACTATGGAGGTAATGAAATCAAACACAGGGCTGGCAGAAGGCCCGCCCTTACACCCCACACAGAAATCTCAACTATGAGGGAGGATTCTTATGGTAATGCGTGAAACCGGCTATGGTTCTGAAAATAATGGTGAAACCACAGTGGAATAATACTTAAAAGAACACTTTCTTGATAGTCTCTAGTACCCACTGTTTGAAATGCCAAGTTTATTGGGCCTCACCATGTTTCTGTCTGTGAAAACTATCCTATGCTTCAGCATGCAGAGACCAACCTTATGACAATTATGGTGAAAAGTGCTACGGAAAAATACCAAATAGTTCTCAACTTAGTGCTTATTTCAAAAGCGGTGCGACACACCTCTTGGGAAGATCCAGTTACTTTGGCCTAGCCTTCCATTGCTCTGGAGAAGGAATCGCCATTCCTAGCTGATGAAGCAAATGATTCTGAAAGGAACGGTGAAAAGTGCGGATCCTGTTTCAGTCTTTAGACTAAAACAGGATCCGCACTATTCACCTGTCACACAAAGGCGCACTTCTCATGTCTGGTGCTAGTCCAACAAACCCAGGACTGACAGAGGCCCTGCAATTGCTACCCCAGAAAATTATCTCATCTCCAAAGAAGGATTCTTAGGCTAACGGTTGAAAAGTGCTCCCGATCTTGAAACAGTGGTGAAAGGACGATGAAATAATCCTGAAAACAATCCTATCTCCAAAGACTCTGGTGCCAGGTATGGGAAATACCAAGTTTTCTGGGCCTCAAGGGAGTTTTTTCTGCGAAAAGCATCATAGGCTTGAGGATGCAGAGACCAACCTTATCAATATTGCTGTGCAAAACGCCATGGAAATGGCAAATAATTACCAACATACTGCTGATTTCAAAAGTGTCAGGATGAATCCTGAAGCGGGATCCACACTTTTCCCATCTCACGAAATTATGCCCTTACCAACTCCGGAGGTAAACAAATCAAACACAGGGTTGACAGAAGGCCCGCTGTACACCCCACACAGAAATCTCAACTAGGAGGGTGGATTCTTATGCTAATGAGTGAAACCGGCTCTGGTTCTGAAAATAATGGTGAAACCACAGTGGAATAATACCTAAAAGAACACTTTCTTGATAGTCTCTCGTACCAGCTATTGGAAATGCCACGTTTCCTGGGCCTCAGCACGTATCCGACTGTGAAAACTATCCTATGCTTCAGGTTGGAGGGACTAACCTTATGACAATTATATTGAAAAGTGCTACGGAAAAATAGCAAACAGTTCTAAAGCTAGCGCTTATTTCAAAAGCGGTGCCACACACTTCTTGGGAAGATCCACTTACTTTGGCCTAGACTTCCATTGGTCTGGAGAAGGAATCCCCATTCCTAGCTGATGAAGAAAATGATTCTGAAGGAACGGTGAAAAGTGCGGATCCTGTTTCAGTCTTTAGACTAAAACAGGATCCGCACTATTCACCTGTCACACAAAGGCGCACTTCTCATGTCTGGTGCTAGTCCAACAAACCCAGGACTGACAGAGGCCCTGCAATTGCCACCCCAGAAAATTATCTCATCTCCAAAGAAGGATTCTTAGGCTAAGGGTTGAAAAGTGCTTCCGATCTTGAAACAGTGGTGAAAGGACGATGAAATAATCCTGAAAACAATCCTATCTCCAAAGACTCTGGTGCCAGGTTGGGAAATACCAAGTTTTCTGGGCCTCAGGGGAGTTTTTTCTGCGAAAAGCATCATAGGCTTGAGGATGCAGAGACCAACCTTACCACTATTGCTGTGCAAAACGCCATGGAAATGGCAAATAATTACCAACATACTGCTGATTTCAAAAGTGTCAGGATGAATCCTGAAGCGGGATCCACACTTTTCCCATCTCACGAAAATATGCCCTTACCAACTCCGGAGGTAAACAAATCAAACACAGGACTGACAGAAAGCCCGCTGTACACCCCACACAGAAATATCAACTAGGAGGGTGGATTCTTATGCTAATGAGTGAAACCGGCTCTTGTTCTGAAACTAATGGTAAAACCACAGTGGAATAATACTTAAAAGAACACTTTCTTGATAGTCTCTCGTACCAGCTATTGGAAATGCCACGTTTCCTGGGCCTCAGCATGTTTCTGTCTGTGAAAACTATCCTATGCTTCAGGTTGCAGAGACCAACCTTATGACAATTATGGTGAAAAGCGCTACGGAAAATTCCAAATAGGTCTCAACCTAGCGCTTATTTCAAAAGCGGTGCCACAAACCTCTTGGGAAGATCCAGTTATTTTGGCCTAGCCTTCCATTGGTCTGGAGAAGGTATCCCCATTCCTAGCTGATGAAGCAAATGATTCTGAAAGGAACGGTGAAAAGTGCGGATCCTGTTTCAGTCTTTAGACTGAAACAGGATCCGCACTATTCACCTGTCACACAAAGGCGCACTTCTCAAGTCTGGTGCTAGTCCAACAAACCCAGGACTGACAGAGGCCCTGCAATTGCCACCCCAGAAAATTATCTCATCTCCAAAGAAGGATTCTGAGGCTAACGGTTGAAAAGTGCTTCCGATCTTGAAACAGTGGTGAAAGGACGATGAAATAATCCTGAAAACAATCCTATCTCCAAAGACTCTGGTGCCAGGTATGGGAAATACCAAGTTTTCTGGGCCTCAGGGGAGTTTTTTCTGGGAAAAGCATCATAGGCTTGAGGATGCAGAGACCAACCTTATCACTATTGCTGTGCAAAACGCCATGGAAATGGCAAATAATTACCAACATACTGGTGATTTCAAAAGTGTCAGGATGAAATCTGAAGCACCATCCACGCTTTTCCCATCTCACGCAAATATGCACTTACCAACTATGGAGGTACTCAAATCAAACACAGGGCTGGCAGAAGGCACGCCCTCACACCCCACACAGAAATCTCAACTATGAGGGAGGATTCTTATGGTAATGCGTGAAACCGGCTCTGGTTCTGAAAATAATGGTGAAACCACAGTGGAATAATACCTAAAAGAACACTTTCTTGATAGTGTCTCGTACCAGCTATTGGAAATGCCACGTTTCCTGGGCCTCAGCATGTTTCTGTCTGTGAAAACTATCCTACGCTTCAGCATGCAGAGACCAACCTTATGACAATTATGGTGAAAAGTGCTACGGAAAAATACCAAATAGTTCTCAACTTAGCGCTTATTTCAAAAGCAGTGCGACACACCTCTTGGGAAGATTCAGTTACTTTGGCCTAGCCTTCCATTGGTCTGGAGAAGGAATCGCCATTCCTAGTTGATGAAGCAAATGATTCTGAAAGGAACGGTGAAAAGTGCGGATCCTGTTTCAGTCTTTAGACTAAAACAGGATCCGCACTATTCACCTGTCACACAAAGGCGCACTTCTCATGTCTGGTGCTAGTCCAACAAACCCAGGACTGACAGAGGCCCTGCAATTGCCTCCCCAGAAAATTATCTCATCTCCAAAGAAGGATTCTTAGGCTAACGGTTGAAAAGTGCTCCCGATCTTGAAACAGTGGTGAAAGGACGATGAAATAATCCTGAAAACAATCCTATCTCCAAAGACTCTGGTGCCAGGTATGGGAAATACCAAGTTTTCTGGGCCTCAGGGGAGTTTTTTCTGCGAAAAGCATCATAGGCTTGAGGATGCAGAGACCAACCTTATCACTATTGCTGTGCAAAACGCCATGGAAATGGCAAATAATTACCACCATACTGCTGATTTCAAAAGTGTCAGGATGAATCCTGAAGCGGGATCCACACTTTTCCCATCTCACGAAAATATGCCCTTACCAACTCCGGAGGTAAACAAATCAAACACAGGGCTGACAGAAGGCCCGCTGTACACCCCACACAGAAATATCAACTAGGAGGGTGGATTCTTATGGTAATGAGTGAAACCGGCTCTGGTTCTGAAAATAATGGTGAAACCACAGTGGAATAATACCTAAAAGAACACTTTCTTGATAGTCTCTCGTACCAGCTATTGGAAATGCCACGTTTCCTGGGCCTCAGCATGTTTCTGTCTGTGAAAAGTATCCTATGCTTCAGGTTGCAGAGACCAACCTTATGACAATTATGGTGAAAAGTGCTACCGAAAAATACCAAATAGGTCTCAACCTAGCGCTTATTCCAAAAGCGGTGCCACACACCTCTTGGGAAGATCCAGTTATTTTGGCCTAGCCTTCCATTGGTCTGGAGAAGGAATCCCCATTCCTAGCTGATGAAGAAAATGATTCTGAAAGGAACGGTGAAAAGTGCGGATCCTGTTTCAGTCTTTAGACTAAAACAGGATCCGCACTATTCACCTGTCACACAAAGGCGCACTTCTCATGTCTGGTGCTAGTCCAACAAACCCAGGAGTGACAGAGGCCCTGCAATTGCCACCCCAGAAAATTATCTCATCTCCAAAGAATGATTCTGAGGCTAACGGTTTAAAAATGCTCCCGATCGTGAAACAGTGGTGAAAGGACGATGAAATAATCCTGAAAACAATCCTATCTCCAAAGACGCTGGTGCCAGGTATGGGAAATACCAAGTTTTCTGGGCCTCAGGGGAGTTTTTTCTCCGCAAAGCATCATAGGCTTGAGGATGCAGAGACCAACCTTACCACTATTGCTGTGCAAAACGCCATGGAAATGGCAAATAATTACCAACATACTGCTGATTTCAAAAGTGTCAGGATGAATACTAAAGCGGGATCCACACTTTTCCCATCTCACGAAAATATGCCCTTACCAACTCCGGAGGTAAACAAATCAAACACAGGGCTGACAGAAGGCCCGCTGTATACCCCACACAGAAATCTCAACTAGGAGGGTGGATTCTTATGCTAATGAGTGAAACCGGCTCTTGTTCTGAAAATAATGGTAAAACTACAGTGGAATAATACTTAAAAGAACACTTTCTTGATAGTCTCTCGTACCAGCTATTGGAAATGCCACGTTTCCTGGGCCTCAGCATGTTTCTGTCTGTGAAAACTATCCTATGCTTCAGCATGCAGAGACCAACCTTATGACAATTATGGTGAAAAGTGCTACGGAAAAATACCAAATAGTTCTCAACCTAGCGCTTATTTCAAAAGCGGTGCCACACACCTCTTGGGAAGATCCAGTTACTTTGGCCTAGCCTTCCATTGGTCTGGAGAAGGAATCGCCATTCCTAGCTGATGAAGCAAATGATTCTGAAAGGAACGGTGGAAAGTGCGGATCCTGTTTCAGTCTTTAGACTGAAACAGGATCCGCACTATTCACCTGTCACACAAAGGCGCACTTCTCATGTCTGGTGCTAGTCCAACAAACCCAGGACTGACAGAGGCCCTGCAATTGCCACCCCAGAAAATTATCTCATCTCCAAAGAAGGATTCTTAGGCTAACGGTTGAAAAGTGCTCCCGATCTTGAAACATTGGTGAAAGGACGATGAAATAATCCTGAAAACAATCCTATATCCAAAGACTCTGGTGCCAGGTATGGGAAATACCAAGTTTTCTGGGCCTCAGGGGAGTTTTTTCTGGGAAAAGCATCATAGGCTTGAGGATGCAGAGACCAACCTTATCACTATTGCTGTGCAAAACGCCATGGTAATGGCAAATAATTACCAACATCCTGCTGATTTCAAATGTGTCAGGATGAATCCTGAAGCGGGATCCACACTTTTCCCATCTCACGAAAATATGCCCTTACCAACTCCGGAGGTAAACAAATCAAACACAGGGCTGACAGAAGGCCCGCTGTACACCCCACAGAGAAATCTCAACTAGGAGGGTGGATTCTTATGCTAATGAGTGAAGCCGGCTCTGGTTCTGAAAATAATGGTAAAACCACAGTGGAATAATACCTAAAAGAACCCTTTCTTGATAGTCTCTCGTACCAGCTATTGGAAATGCCACGTTTCCTGGGCCTCAGCATGTTTCTGTCTGTGAAAACTATCCTATGCTTCAGGTTGCAGAGACCAACCTTATGACAATTATGGTGAAAAGTTCTACCGAAAAATACCAAATAGGTCTCAACCTAGCGCTTATTCCAAAAGCGGTGCCACACACCTCTTGGGAAGATCCAGTTACTTTGGCCTAGCCTTCCATTCGTCTGGAGAAGGAATCGCCATTCCTAGCTGATGAAGCAAATGATTCTGAAAGGAACGGTGAAAAGTGCGGATTCTGTTTCAGTCTTTAGACTGAAACAGGATCCGCACTATTCACCTGTAACACAAAGGCGCACTTCTCATGTCTGGTGCTAGTCCAACAAACCCAGGAGTGACAGAGGCCCTGCAATTGCCACCCCAGAAAATTATCTCATCTCCAAAGAAGGATTCTGAGGCTAACGGTTGAAAAATGCTCCCGATCTTGAAACAGTGGTGAAAGGACAATGTTATAATACTGAAAACAATCCTATCTCCAAAGACTATGGTGCCAGGTATGGGAAATACCAAGTTATCTGGGCCTAAGGGGAGTTTTTTCTGTGAAAAGCATCATAGGTTTAAGGATGCAGAGACCAACCTTATCACTATTGCTGTGGAAAACGCCATGGAAATGGCAAATAATTACCAACATACTGGTGATTTCAAAAGTGTCAGGATGAAATCTGAAGCACCATCCACGCCTTGCCCATCTCATGCAAATATGCACTTACCAACTATGGAGGTAATCAAATCAAACAGAGGGCTGGCAGAAGGCCCGCCCTTACACCCCACACAGAAATCTCAACTATGAGGGAGGATTCTTATGGTAATGCGTGAAACCGGCTCTGGTTCTGAAAATAATGGTGCAACCACAGTGGAATAATACGTAAAAGAACACTTTCCTGATGGTCTCTAGTACCCACTGTTTGAAATGCCAAGCTTATTGGGCCTCAGCATGTTTCCGTCTATGAAAACTATCCTATGCTTCAGCATGCAGAGACCAACCTTATGACAATTATGGTGAAAAGTGCTACGGAAAAATACCAAATAGTTCTCAACTTAGCGCTTATTTCAAAAGCGGTGTGACACACCTCTTGGGAAGATCCAGTTACTTTGGCCTAGCCTTCCATTGGTCTGGAGAAGGAATCGCCATTCCTAGCTGATGAAGCAAATGATTCTGAAAGGAACGGTGAAAAGTGCGGATCCTGTTTCAGTCTTTAGACTGAAACAGGATCCGCACTATTCACCTGTAACACAAAGGCGCACTTCTCATGTCTGGTGCTAGTCCAACAAACCCAGGACTGACAGAGGCCCTGCAATTGCCACCCCAGAAAATTATCTCATCTCCAAAGAAGGATTCTGAGGCTAAGGTTGAAAAATGCTCCCGATCTTGAAACAGTGGTGAAAGGACGATGAAATAATCCTGAAAACAATCCTATCTCCAAAGACGCTGGTGCCAGGTATGGGAAATACCAAGTTATCTGGGCCTAAGGGGAGTTTTTTCTCTGAAAAGCATCATAGGTTTAAGGATGCAGAGACCAACCTTATCACTATTGCTGTGCAAAACGCCATGGAAATGGCAAATAATTACCAACATACTGGTGATTTCAAAAGTGTCAGGATGAAATCTGAAGCACCATCCACGCCTTGCCCATCTCACGCAAATATGCACTTACCAACTATGGAGGTAATCAAATCAAACACAGGGCTGGTAGAAGGCCCGCCCTTACACCCCACACAGAAATCTCAACTATGAGGGAGGATTCTTATGGTAATGCGTGAAACCGGCTCTGGTTCTGAAAATAATGGTGAAACCACAGTGGAATAATACTTAAAAGAACACTTTCTTGATAGTCTCTAGTACCCACTGTTTGAAATGCCAAGTTTATTGGGCCTGAGCATGTTTCTGTCTGTGAAAACTATCCTATGCTTCAGCATGCAGAGACCAACCTTATGACAATTATGGTGAAAAGTGCTACGGAAAAAAACCAAACAGTTCTCAACTTAGCGCTTATTTCAAAAGCGGTGCCACACACCTCTTGGGAAGATCCAGTTACTTTGGCCTAGCCTTCCATTGGTCTGGAGAAGGAATCGCCATTCCTAGCTGATGAAGCAAATGATTCTGAAAGGAACGGTGAAAAGTGTGGATCCTGTTTCAGTCTTTAGACTAAAACAGGATCCGCACTATTCACCTGTCACGCAAAGGCGCACTTCTCATGTCTGGTGCCAGTCCAACAAACCCAGGACTGACAGAGGCTCTGTAATTGCCACCCCAGAAAATTATCTCATCTCCAAAGAAGGATTCTGAGGCTAATGGTTGAAAAGTGCTCCCGATCTTGAAACAGTGGTGAATGGACGATGAAGTAATCCTGAAAACAATCCTATCTCCAAAGACTCTGGTGCCAGGTATGGGAAATACCAAGTTATCTGGGCCTAAGCAGAGTTTTTTCTGCGAAAAGCATCATAGGCTTAAGGATGCAGAGACCAACCTTATCACTATTGCTGGGCAAAACGCCATGGAAATGGCAAATAATTACCAACATACTGGTGATTTCAAAAGTGTCAGGATGAATCCTGAAGCGGGATCCACACTTTTCCCATCTCACAAAAATATGCCCTTACCAACTCCGGAGGTAAACAAATCAAACACAGGGCTGACAGAAGGCCCGCTGTACACCCCACAGAGAAATCTCAACTAGGAGGGTGGATTCTTATGCTAATGAGTGAAACCGGCTCTGGTTCTGAAAATAATGGTGAAACCACAGTGGAATAATACCTAAAAGAACACTTTCTTGATAGTCTCTCGTACCAGCTATTGGAAATGCCACGTTTCCTGGGCCTCAGCATGTTTCTGTCTGTGAAAACTATCCTATGCTTCAGGTTGCAGAGACCAACCTTATGACAATTATGGTGAAAAGTTCTACCGAAAAATACCAAATAGGTCTCAACCTAGCGCTTATTCCAAAAGCGGTGCCACACACCTCTTGGGAAGATCCAGTTACTTTGGCCTAGCCTTCCATTCGTCTGGAGAAGGAATCGCCATTCCTAGCTGATGAAGCAAATGATTCTGAAAGGAACGGTGAAAAGTGCGGATACTGTTTCAGTCTTTAGACTGAAACAGGATCCGCACTATTCACCTGTCACACAAAGGCGCACTTCTCATGTCTGGTGCTAGTCCAACAAACCCAGGACTGACAGAGGCCCTGCAATTGCCACCCCAGAAAATTATCTCATCTCCAAAGAAGGATTCTGAGGCTAACGGTTGAAAAATGCTCCCGATCTTGAAACAGTGGTGAAAGGACGATGAAATAATACTGAAAACAATCCTATCTCCAAAGACGCTGGTGCCAGGTATGGGAAATACCAAGTTATCTGGGCCTAAGGGGTGTTTTTTCTCTGAAAAGCATCATAGGTTTAAGGATGCAGAGACCAACCTTATCACTATTGCTGTGCAAAATGCCATGGAAATGGCAAATAATTACCAACATACTGGTGATTTCAAAAGTGTCAAGATGAAATCTGAAGCACCATCCACGCTTTTCCCATCTCACGAAAATATGCCCTTACCAACTCCGGAGGTAAACAAATCAAACACAGGGCTGGCAGAAGGCCCGCTGTACACCCCACACAGAAATCTCAACTAGGAGGGTGGATTCTTATGCTAATGAGTGAAACGGGCTCTGGTTCTGAAAATAATGGTGAAACCACAGTGGAATAATACCTAAAAGAACACTTTCTTGATAGTCTCTCGTACCAGCTATTGGAAATGCCACGTTTCCTGGGCCTCAGCATGTTTCTGTCTGTGAAAACTATCCTATGCTTCAGGTTGCAGAGACCAACCTTATGACAATTATGGTGAAAAGTGCTACCGAAAAATACCAAATAGGTCTCAACCTAGCGCTTATTCCAAAAGCGGTGCCACACACCTTTGGGAAGATCCAGTTACTTTGGCCTAGCCTTCCATTGGTCTGGAGAAGGAATCGCCATTCCTAGCTGATGAAGCAAATGATTCTGAAAGGAACGGTGAAAAATGCGGATCCTGTTTCAGTCTTTAGACTAAAACAGGATCCGCACTATTCACCTGTCACACAAAGGCGCACTTCTCATGTCTGGTGCTAGTCCAAGAAACCCAGGACTGACAGAGGCCCTGCAATTGCCACCCCAGAAAATTATCTCATCTCCAAAGAAGGATTCTGAGGCTAACGGTTGAAAAATGCTCCCGATCTTGAAACAGTGGTGAAAGGACGATGAAATAATCCTGAAAACAATCCTATCTCCAAAGACTCTGGTGCCAGGTATGGGAAATACCAAGTTATCTGGGCCTCAGGGGAGTTTTTTCTGCGAAAAGCATCATAGGCTTGAGGATGCAGAGACCAACCTTATCACTATTGCTGTGCAAAACGCCATGGAAATGGCAAATAAATACCAACATACTGGTGATTTCAAAAGTGTCAGGATGAAATCTGAAGCACCATCCACGCTTTGCCCATCTCACGCAAATATGCCCTTACCAACTCCAGAGGTAAACAAATCAAACACAGGGCTGACAGAAGGCCCGCTGTACACCCCACACAGAAATCTCAACTAGGAGGGTGGATTCTTATGCTAATGAGTGAAACCGGCTCTGGTTCTGAAAATAATGGTGAAACCACAGTGGAATAATACCTAAAAGAACACTTTCTTGATAGTCTCTCGTACCAGCTATTGGAAATGCCACGTTTCCTGGGCCTCAGCATGTTTCTGTCTGTGAAAACTATCCTATGCTTCAGGTTGCAGAGACCAACCTTATGACAATTATGGTGAAAAGTGCTACCGAAAAATACCAAATAGGACTCAACCTAGCGCTTATTCCAAAAGCGGTGCCACACACCTCTTGGGAAGATCCACTTATTTTGGCCTAGCCTTCCATTGGTCTGGAGAAGGAATCCCCATTCCTAGCTGATGAAGAAAATGATTCTGAAAGAAACGGTGAAAAGTGCGGATCCTGTTTCAGTCTTTAGACTGAAACAGGATCCGCACTATTCACCTGTCACACAAAGGCGCACTTCTCATGTCTGGTGCTAGTCCAACAAACCCAGGACTGACAGAGGCCCTGCAATTGCCACCCCAGAAAATTATCTCATCTCCAAAGAAGGATTCTGAGGCTAACGGCTGAAAAATGCTCCCGATCTTGAAACAGTGGTGAAAGGACGATGAAATAATCCTGAAAACAATCCTATCTCCAAAGACGCTGGTGCCAGGTATGGGAAATACCAAGTTTTCTGGGCCTCAGGGGAGATTTTTCTCCGAAAACCATCATAGCCTTGAGGATGCAGAGACCAACCTTACCACTATTGCTGTGCAAAACGCCATGGAAATGGCAAATAATTACCAACATACTGCTGATTTCAAAAGTGTCAGGATGAATCCTGAAGCGGGATCCACACTTTTCCCATCTCACGAAAATATGCCCTTACCAACTCCGGAGGTAAACAAATCAAACACAGGGCTGACAGAAAGCCCGCTGTACACCCCACACAGAAATCTCAAGTAGGAGGGTGGATTTTTATGCTAATGAGTGAAACCGGCTCTTGTTCTGAAAATAATGGTAAAACCACAGTGGAATAATACTTAAAAGAACACTTTCTTGATAGTCTCTCGTACCAGCTATTGGAAATGCCACGTTTCCTGGGCCTCAGCATGTTTCTGTCTGTGAAAACTATCCTATGCTTCAGGATGCAGAGACCAACCTTATGACAATTATGGTGAAAAGTTCTACGGAAAAATACCAAATAGGTCTCAACCTAGCGCTTATTTCAAAAGCGGTGCCACACACCTCTTGGGAAGATCCAGTTACTTTGGCCTAGCCTTCCATTGGTTTGGAGAAGGAATCGCCATTCCTGGCTGATGAAGGAAATGATTCTGAAGGGAACGGTGAAAAGTGCGGATCCTGTTTCAGTCTTTAGACTGAAACGGGATCCGTACTATTCACCTGTCACACAAAGGCGCACTTCTCATGTCTGGTGCTAGTCCAACAAACCCAGGACTGACAGAGGCCCTGCAATTGCCACCCCAGAAAATTATCTCATCTCCAAAGAAGGATTCTGAGGCTAACGGTTGAAAAGTGCTCCCGATCTTGAAACAGTGGTGAAAGGACGATGAAATAATCCTGAAAACAATCCTATCTCCAAAGACTCTGGTGCCAGGTATGGGAAATACCAAGTTTTCTGGGCCTCAGGGGAGTTTTTTCTGCGAAAAGCATCATAGGCTTGACGATGCAGAGACCAACCTTATCACTATTGCTGTGCAAAACGCCATGGAAATGGCAAATAAATACCAACATACTGGTGTTTTCAAAAGTGTCAGGATGAAATCTGAAGCACCATCCACGCTTTGCCCATCTCACGCAAATATGCCCTTACCAACTATGGAGGTAATCAAATCAAACACAGGGCTGGCAGAAGGCCCGCCCTTACACCCCACACAGAAATCTCAACTATGAGGTAGGATTCTTATGGTAATGCGTGAAACCGGCTCTGGTTCTGAAAATAATGGTGAAACCACAGTGGAATAATACTTAAAAGAACACTTTCTTGATAGTCTCTAGTACCCACTGTTTGAAATGCCAAGTTTATTGGGCCTCAGCATGTTTCTGTCTGTGAAAACTATCCTATGCTTCAGCATGCAGAGACCAACCTTATGACAATTATGGTGAAAAGTGCTACGGAAAAATACCAAATAGTTCTCAACTTAGCGCTTATTTCAAAAGCGGTGCCACACACCTCTTGGGAAGATCCAGTTACTTTGGCCTAGCCTTCCATTGGTCTGGAGAAGGAATCGCCATTCCTAGCTGATGAAGCAAATGATTCTGAAAGGAACGGTGAAAAGTGCGGATCCTGTTTCAGTCTTTAGACTGAAACAGGATCCGCACTATTCACCTGTCACACAAAGGCGCACTTCTCATGTCTGGTGCTAGTCCAACAAACCCAGGACTGACAGAGGCCCTGCAATTGCCACTCCAGAAAATTATCTCATCTCCAAAGAAGGATTCTTAGGCTAATGGTTGAAAAGTGCTCCCGATCTTGAAACAGTGGTGAAAGGACGATGAAATAATCCTGAAAACAATCCTGTCTCCAAAGACTCTGGTGCCAGGTATGGGAAATACCAAGTTTTCTGGGCCTCAGGGGAGTTTTTTCTGCGAAAAGCATCATAGGCTTGAGGATGCAGAGACCAACCTTATCACTATTGCTGTGCAAAACGCCATGGAAATGGCAAATAATTACCAACATCCTGCTGATTTCAAAAGTGTCAGGATGAATCCTGAAGCGGGATCCACACTTTTCCCATCTCACGAAAATATGCCCTTACCAACTCCGGAGGTAAACAAATGAAACACAGGGCTGACAGAAGGCCCGCCCTTACACCCCACACAGAAATCTCAACTAGGAGGGTGGATTCTTATGCTAATGAGTGAAACGGGCTCTGGTTCTGAAAATAATGGTGAAACCACAGTGGAATAATACCTAAAAGAACACTTTCTTGATAGTCTTTCGTACCAGCTATTGGAAATGCCACGTTTCCTGGGCCTCAGCATGTTTCTGTCTGTGAAAACTATCCTATGCTTCAGGTTGCAGAGACCATCCTTATGATAATTATGGTGAAAAGTTCTACCGAAAAATACCAAATAGGTCTCAACCTAGCGCTTATTCCAAAAGCGGTGCCACACACCTCTTGGGAAGATCCAGTTACTTTGGCCTAGCCTTCCATTGGTCTGGAGAAGGAATCGCCATTCCTAGCTGATGAAGCAAATGATTCTGAAAGGAACGGTGAAAAGTGCGGATCCTGTTTCAGTCTTTAGACTGAAACAGGATCCGCACTATTCACCTGTCACACAAAGGCGCACTTCTCATGTCTGGTGCTAGTCCAACAAACCCAGGACTGACAGAGGCCCTGCAATTGCCACCCCAGAAAATTATCTCATCTCCAAAGAAGGATTCTGAGGCTAACGGTTGAAAAGTGCTCCCGATCTTGAAACAGTGGTGAAAGGACGATGAAATAATCCTGAAAACAATCCTATCTCCAAAGACTCTGGTGCCAGGTATGGGAAATACCAAGTTTTCTGGGCCTCAGGGGAGTTTTTTCTGCGAAAAGCATCATAGGCTTGAGGATGCAGAGACCAACCTTATCACTATTGCTGTGCAAAACGCCATGGAAATGGCAAATAAATACCAACATACTGGTGATTTCAAAAGTGTCAGGATGAAATCTGAAGCACCATCCACGCTTTGCCCATCTCACGCAAATATGCCCTTACCAACTATGGAGGTAATCAAATCAAACACAGGGCTGGCAGAAGGCCCGCCCTTACACCCCACACAGAAATCTCAACTATGAGGGAGGATTCTTATGGTAATGCGTGAAACCGGCTCTGGTTCTGAAAATAATGGTGAAACCACAGTGGAATAATACTTAAAAGAACACTTTCTTGATAGTCTCTAGTACCCACTGTTTGAAATGCCAAGTTTATTGGGCCTCAGCATGCTTCCGTCTATGAAAACTATCCTATGCTTCAGCATGCAGAGACCAACCTTATGACAATTATGGTGAAAAGTGCTACCGAAAAATACCAAATATTTCTCAACCTAGCACTTATTTCAAAAGCGGTGCCACACACCTCTTGGGAAGATCCAGTTACTTTGGCCTAGCCTTCCATTGGTCTGGAGAAGGAATCGCCATTCCTAGCTGATGAAGCAAATGATTCTGAAAGGAACGGTGAAAAGTGCGGATCCTGTTTCAGTCTTTAGACTGAAACAGGATCCGCACTATTCACCTGTCACACAAAGGCGCACTTCTCATGTCTGGTGCTAGTCCAACAAACCCAGGACTGACAGAGGCCCTGCAATTGCCACCCCAGAAAATTATCTCATCTCCAAAGAAGGATTCTGAGGCTAACGGTTGAAAAATGCTCCCGAACTTGAAACAGTGGTGAAAGGACGATGAAATAATACTGAAAACAATCCTATCTCCAAAGACTCTGGTGCCAGGTATGGGAAATACCAAGTTATCTGGGCCTAAGGGGAGTTTTTTCTCTGAAAAGCATCATAGGTTTAAGGATGCAGAGACCAACCTTATCACTATTGCTGTGCAAAACGCCATGGAAATGGCAAATAATTACCAACATACTGGTGATTTCAAAAGTGTCAGGATGAAATCTGAAGCACCATCCACGCCTTGCCCATCTCACGCAAATATGCACTTACCAACTATGGAGGTAATCAAATCAAACACAGGGCTGGCAGAAGGCCCGCCCTTACACCCCACACAGAAATCTCAACTATGAGGTAGGATTCTTATGGTAATGCGTGAAACCGGCTCTGGTTCTGAAAATAATGGTGAAACCACAGTGGAATAATACTTAAAAGAACACTTTCTTGATAGTCTCTAGTACCCACTGTTTGAAATGCCAAGTTTATTGGGCCTCAGCATGCTTCCGTCTATGAAAACTATCCTATGCTTCAGCATGCAGAGACCAACCTTATGACAATTATGGTGAAAAGTGCTACCGAAAAATACCAAATATTTCTCAACCTAGCGCTTATTTCAAAAGCGGTGCCACACACCTCTTGGGAAGATCCAGTTACTTTGGCCTAGCCTTCCATTGGTCTGGAGAAGGAATCGCCATTCCTAGCTGATGAAGCAAATGATTCTGAAAGGAACGGTGAAAAGTGCGGATCCTGTTTCAGTCTTTAGACTGAAACAGGATCCGCACTATTCACCTGTAACACAAAGGCGCACTTCTCATGTCTGGTGCTAGTCCAACAAACCCAGGACTGACAGAGGCCCTGCAATTGCCACCCCAGAAAATTATCTCATCTCCAAAGAAGGATTCTTAGGCTAACGGTTGAAAAGTGCTCCCGATTTTGAAACAGTGGTGAAAGGACGATGAAATAATCCTGAAAACAATCCTATCTCCAAAGACTCTGGTGCCAGGTATGGGAAATACCAAGTTTTCTGGGCCTCAGGGGAGTTTTTTTCTGCGAAAAGCATCATAGGCTTGAGGATGCAGAGACCAACCTTATCACTATTGCTGTGCAAAACGCCATGGAAATGGCAAATAATTACCAACATACTGCTGATTTCAAAAGTGTCAGGATGAATCCTGAAGCGGGATCCACACTTTTCCCATCTCACGAAAATATGCCCTTACCAACTCCGGAGGTAAACAAATCAAACACAGGGCTGACAGAAGGCCCGCTGTACACCCCACCCAGAAATCTCAACTAGGAGGGTGGATTCTTATGCTAATGAGTGAAACGGGCTCTGGTTCTGAAAATAATGGTGAAACCACAGTGGAATAATACCTAAAAGAACACTTTCTTGATAGTCTCTCGTACCAGCTATTGGAAATGCCACGTTTCCTGGGCCTCAGCATGTTTCTGTCTGTGAAAACTATCCTATGCTTCAGGTTGCAGAGACCAACCTTATGACAATTATGGTGAAAAGTGCTACCGAAAAATACCAAATAGGTCTCAACCTAGCGCTTATTCCAAAAGCGGTGCCACACACCTTTGGGAAGATCCAGTTACTTTGGCCTAGCCTTCCATTGGTCTGGAGAAGGAATCGCCATTCCTAGCTGATGAAGCAAATGATTCTGAAAGGAACGGTGAAAAGTGCGGATCCTGTTTCAGTCTTTAGACTGAAACAGGATCCGCACTATTCACCTGTCACACAAAGGCGCACTTCTCATGTCTGGTGCTAGTCCAACAAACCCAGGACTGACAGAGGCCCTGCAATTGCCACCCCAGAAAATTATCTCATCTCCAAAGAAGGATTCTGAGGCTAACGGTTGAAAAGTGCTCCCGATCTTGAAACAGTGGTGAAAGGACGATGAAATAATCCTGAAAACAATCCTATCTCCAAAGACTCTGGTGCCAGGTATGGGAAATACCAAGTTTTCTGGGCCTCAGGGGAGTTTTTTCTGCGAAAAGCATCATAGGCTTGAGGATGCAGAGACCAACCTTATCACTATTGCTGTGCAAAACGCCATGGAAATGGCAAATAATTACCAACATACTGCTGATTTCAAAAGTGTCAGGATGAATCCTGAAGCGGGACCAACACTTTTCCCATCTCACGAAAATATGCCCTTACCAACTCCAGAGGTAAACAAATCAAACACAGGGCTGACAGAAGGCCCGCTGTACACCCCACACAGAAATCTCAACTAGGAGGGTGGATTCTTATGCTAATGAGTGAAACCGGCTCTGGTTCTGAAAATAATGGTGAAACCACAGTGGAATAATACTTAAAAGAACACTTTCTTGATAGTCTCTAGTACCCACTGTTTGAAATGCCAAGTTTATTGGGCCTCAGCATGTTTCCGTCTATGAAAACTATCCTATGCTTCAGCATGCAGAGACCAACCTTATGACAATTATGGTGAAAAGTGCTACCGAAAAATACCAAATATTTCTCAACCTAGCGCTTATTTCAAAAGCGGTGCCACACACCTCTTGGGAAGATCCAGTTACTTTGGCCTAGCCTTCCATTGGTCTGGAGAAGGAATTGCCATTCCTAGCTGATGAAGCAAATGATTCTGAAAGGAACGGTGAAAAGTGCGGATCCTGTTTCAGTCTTTAGACTGAAACAGGATCCGCACTATTCACCTGTCACACAAAGGCGCACTTCTCATGTCTGGTGGTAGTCCAACAAACCCAGGACTGACAGAGGCCCTGCAATTGCCACCCCAGAAAATTATCTCATCTCCAAAGAAGGATTCTGAGGCTAACGGTTGAAAAATGCTCCCGATCTTGAAACAGTGGTGAAAGGACGATGAAATAATACTGAAAACAATCCTATCTCCAAAGACGCTGGTGCAAGGTATGGGAAATACCAAGTTATCTGGGCCTAAGGGGAGTTTTTTCTCTGAAAAGCATCATAGGTTTAAGGATGCAGAGACCAACCTTATCACTATTGCTGTGCAAAACGCCATGGAAATGGCAAATAATTACCAACATACTGGTGATTTCAAAAGTGTCAGGATGAAATCTGAAGCACCATCCACGCCTTGCCCATCTCACGCAAATATGCACTTACCAACTATGGAGGTAATCAAATCAAACACAGGGCTGGCAGAAGGCCCGCCCTTACACCCCACAGAAATCTCAACTATGAGGGAGGATTCTTATGGTAATGCGTGAAACCGGCTCTGGTTCTGAAAATAATGGTGAAACCACAGTGGAATAATACTTAAAAGAACACTTTCTTGATAGTCTCTAGTACCCACTGTTTGAAATGCCAAGTTTATTGGGCCTTAGCATGTTTCTGTCTTTGAAAACTATCCTATGCTTCAGCATGCAGAGACCAACCTTATGACAATTATGGTGAAAAGTGCTATGGAAAAAAACCAAATAGTTCTCAACTTAGCGCTTATTTCAAAAGCGGTGCCACACACCTCTTGGGAAGATCCAGTTACTTTGGCCTAGCCTTCCATTGGTCTGGAGAAGGAATCGCCATTCCTAGCTGATGAAGCAAATTATTCTGAAAGGAACGGTGAAAAGTGCGGATCCTGTTTCAGTCTTTAGACTGAAACAGGATCCGCACTATTCACCTGTCACACAAAGGCGCACTTCTCATGTCTGGTGCTAGTCCAACAAACCCAGGACTGACAGAGGCCCTGCAATTGCCACCCCAGAAAATTATCTCATCTCCAAAGAAGGATTCTTAGGCTAACGGTTGAAAAGTGCTCCCGATTTTGAAACAGTGGTGAAAGGACGATGAAATAATCCTGAAAACAATCCTATCTCCAAAGAGGCTGGTGCCAGGTATGGGAAATACCAAGTTTTCTGGGCCTCAGGGGAGTTTTTTTCTGCGAAAAGCATCATAGGCTTGAGGATGCAGAGACCAACCTTATCACTATTGCTGTGCAAAACGCCATGGAAATGGCAAATAATTACCAACATAGTGCTGATTTCAAAAGTGTCAGGATGAATCCTGAAGCGGGATCCACACTTTTCCCATCTCACGAAAATATGCCCTTACCAACTCCGGAGGTAAACAAATCAAACACAGGGCTGACAGAAGGCCCGCTGTACACCCCACACAGAAATCTCAACTAGGAGGGTGGATTCTTATGCTAATGAGTGAAACGGGCTCTGGTTCTGAAAATAATGGTGAAACCACAGTGGAATAATACCTAAAAGAACACTTTCTTGATAGTCTCTCGTACCAGCTATTGGAAATGCCACGTTTCCTGGGCCTCAGCATGTTTCTGTCTGTGAAAACTATCCTATGCTTCAGGGTGCAGAGACCAACCTTATGACAATTATGGTGAAAAGTGCTACCGAAAAATACCAAATAGGTCTCAACCTAGCGCTTATTCCAAAAGCGGTGCCACACACCTTTGGGAAGATCCAGTTACTTTGGCCTAGCCTTCCATTGGTCTGGAGAAGGAATCGCCATTCCTAGCTGATGAAGCAAATGATTCTGAAAGGAACGGTGAAAAGTGCGGATCCTGTTTCAGTCTTTAGACTAAAACAGGATCCGCACTATTCACCTGTCACACAAAGGCGCACTTCTCATGTCTGGTGCTAGTCCAACAAACCCAGGACTGACAGAGGCCCTGCAATTGCCACCCCAGAAAATTATCTCATCTCCAAAGAAGGATTCTGAGGCTAACGGTTGAAAAATGCTCCCGATCTTGAAACAGTGGTGAAAGGACGATGAAATAATCCTGAAAACAATCCTATCTCCAAAGACTCTGGTGCCAGGTATGGGAAATACCAAGTTTTCTGGGCCTCAGGGGAGTTTTTTCTGCGAAAAGCATCATAGGCTTGAGGATGCAGAGACCAACCTTATCACTATTGGTGTGCAAAACGCCATGGAAATGGCAAATAAATACCAACATAATGGTGATTTCAAAAGTGTCAGGATGAAATCTGAAGCACCATCCACGCTTTGCCCATCTCACGCAAATATGCCCTTACCAACTATGGAGGTAATCAAATCAAACACAGGGCTGGCAGAAGGCCCGCCCTTACACCCCACACAGAAATCTCAACTATGAGGTAGGATTCTTATGGTAATGCGTGAAACCGGCTCTGGTTCTGAAAATAATGGTGAAACCACAGTGGAATAATACTTAAAAGAACACTTTCTTGATAGTCTCTAGTACCCACTGTTTGAAATGCCAAGTTTATTGGGCCTCAGCATGTTTCTGTCTGTGAAAACTATCCTATGCTTCAGCATGCAGAGACCAACCTTATGACAATTATGGTGAAAAGTGCTACGGAAAAATACCAAATAGTTCTTAACTTAGCGCTTATTTCAAAAGCGGTGCCACACACCTCTTGGGAAGATCCAGTTACTTTGGCCTAGCCTTCCATTGGTCTGGAGAAGGAATCGCCATTCCTAGCTGATGAAGCAAATGATTCTGAAAGGAACGGTGAAAAGTGCGGATCCTGTTTCAGTCTTTAGACTGAAACAGGATCCGCACTATTCACCTGTCACACAAAGGCGCACTTCTCATGTCTGGTGCTAGTCCAACAAACCCAGGACTGACAGAGGCCCTGCAATTGCCACCCCAGAAAATTATCTCATCTCCAAAGAAGGATTCTTAGGCTAACGGTTGAAAAGTGCTCCCGATCTTGAAACAGTGGTGAAAGGACGATGAAATAATCCTGAAAACAATCCTGTCTCCAAAGACTCTGGTGCCAGGTATGGGAAATGCCAAGTTTTCTGGGCCTCAGGGGAGTTTTTTCTGCGAAAAGCATCATAGGCTTGAGGATGCAGAGACCAACCTTATCACTATTGCTGTGCAAAACGCCATGGAAATGGCAAATAATTACCAACATACTGCTGATTTCAAAAGTGTCAGGATGAATCCTGAAGCGGGACTAACACCATTTCCATCTCACGAAAATATGCCCTTACCAACTCCAGAGGTAAACAAATCAAACACAGGGCTGACAGAAGGCCCGCTGTACAGCCCACACAGAAATCTCAACTAGGAGTGTGGATTCTTATGCTAATGAGTGAAACCGGCTCTGGTTCTGAAAATAATGGTGAAACCACAGTGGAATAATACCTAAAAGAACACTTTCTTGATAGTCTCTCGTACCAGCTATTGGAAATGCCACGTTTCCTGGGCCTCAGCATGTTTCTGTCTGTGAAAACTATCCTATGCTTCAGGTTGCAGAGACCAACCTTATGACAATTATGGTGAAAAGTGCTACCGAAAAATACCAAATAGGACTCAACCTAGCGCTTATTCCAAAAGCGGTGCCACACACCTCTTGGGAAGATCCAGTTATTTTGGCCTAGCCTTCCATTGGTCTGGAGAAGGAATCCCCATTCCTAGCTGATGAAGAAAATGATTCTGAAAGGAACGGTGAAAAGTGCGGATCCTGTTTCAGTCTTTAGACTGAAACAGGATCCGCACTATTCACCTGTCACACAAAGGCGCACTTCTCATGTCTGGTGCTAGTCCAACAAACCCAGGACTGACAGAGGCCCTGCAATTGCCACCCCAGAAAATTATCTCATCTCCAAAGAAGGATTCTGAGGCTAACGGTTGAAAAATGCTCCCGATCTTGAAACAGTGGTGAAAGGACGATGAAATAATCCTGAAAACAATCCTATCTCCAAAGACGCTGGTGCCAGGTATGGGAAATACCAAGTTTTCTGGGCCTCAGGGGAGATTTTTCTCCGAAAACCATCATAGGCTTGAGGATGCAGAGACCAACCTTACCACTATTGCTGTGCAAAACGCCATGGAAATGGCAAATAATTACCAACATACTGCTGATTTCAAAAGTGTCAGGATGAATCCTGAAGCGGGATCCACACTTTTCCCATCTCATGAAAATATGCCCTTACCAACTCCGGAGGTAAACAAATCAAACACAGGGCTGACAGAAAGACCGCTGTACACCCCACACAGAAATCTCAAGTAGGAGGGTGGATTCTTATGCTAATGAGTGATACCAGCTCTTGTTCTGAAAATAATGGTAAAACCACAGTGGAATAATACTTAAAAGAACACTTTCTTGATAGTCTCTCATACCAGCTATTGGAAATGCCACGTTTCCTGGGCCTCAGCATGTTTCTGTCTGTGAAAACTATCCTATGCTTCAGGATGCAGAGACCAACCTTATGACAATTATGGTGAAAAGTGCTACGGAAAAATACCAAATAGGTCTCAACCTAGCGCTTATTTCAAAAGCGGTGCCACACACCTCTTGGGAAGATCCAGTTACTTTGGCCTAGCCTTCCATTGGTTTGGAGAAGGAATCACCATTCCTGGCTGATGAAGGAAATGATTCTGAAAGGAATGGTGAAAAGTGCGGATCCTGTTTCAGTCTTTAGACTGAAACAGGATCCGCACTATTCACCTGTCACACAAAGGCGCACTTCTCATGTCTGGTGCTAGTCCAACAAACCCAGGACTGACAGAGGCCCTGCAATTGCCACCCCACAAAATATCTCATCTCCAAAGAAGGATTCTGAGGCTAACGGTTGAAAAGTGCTCCCGATCTTGAAACAGTGGTGAAAGGACGATGAAATAATCCTGAAAACAATCCTATCTCCAAAGACTCTGGTGCCAGGTATGGGAAATACCAACTTTTCTGGGCCTCAGGGGAGTTTTTTCTGCGAAAAGCATCATAGGCTTGAGGATGCAGAGACCAACCTTATCACTATTGCTGTGCAAAACGCCATGGAAATGGCAAATAAATACCAACATACTGGTGATTTCAAAAGTGTCAGGATGAAATCTGAAGCACCATCCACGCTTTGCCCATCTCACGCAAATATGCCCTTACCAACTATGGAGGTAATCAAATCAAACACAGGGCTGGCAGAAGGCCCGCCCTTACACCCCACACAGAAATCTCAACTATGAGGTAGGATTCTTATGGTAATGCGTGAAACCGGCTCTGGTTCTGAAAATAATGGTGAAACCACAGTGGAATAATACTTAAAAGAACACTTTCTTGATAGTCTCTAGTACCCACTGTTTGAAATGCCAAGTTTATTGGGCCTCAGCATGTTTCTGTCTGTGAAAACTATCCTATGCTTCAGCATGCAGAGACCAACCTTATGACAATTATGGTGAAAAGTGCTACGGAAAAATACCAAATAGTTCTCAACTTAGCGCTTATTTCAAAAGCGGTGCCACACACCTCTTGGGAAGATCCAGTTACTTTGGCCTAGCCTTCCATTGGTCTGGAGAAGGAATCGCCATTCCTAGCCGATGAAGCAAATGATTCTGAAAGGAACGGTGAAAAGTGCGGATCCTGTTTCAGTCTTTAGACTGAAACAGGATCCGCACTATTCACCTGTCACACAAAGGCGCACTTCTCATGTCTGGTGCTAGTCCAACAAACCCAGGACTGACAGAGGCCCTGCAATTGCCACCCCAGAAAATTATCTCATCTCCAAAGAAGGATTCTTAGGCTAACGGTTGAAAAGTGCTCCCGATCTTGAAACAGTGGTGAAAGGACGATGAAATAATCCTGAAAACAATCCTGTCTCCAAAGACTCTGGTGCCAGGTATGGGAAATGCCAAGTTTTCTGGGCCTCAGGGGAGTTTTTTCTGCGAAAAGCATCATAGGCTTGAGGATGCAGAGACCAACCTTATCACTATTGCTGTGCAAAACGCCATGGAAATGGCAAATAATTACCAACATACTGCTGATTTCAAAAGTGTCAGGATGAATCCTGAAGCGGGACTAACACCATTTCCATCTCACGAAAATATGCCCTTACCAACTCCAGAGGTAAACAAATCAAACACAGGGCTGACAGAAGGCCCGCTGTACAGCCCACACAGAAATCTCAACTAGGAGTGTGGATTCTTATGCTAATGAGTGAAACCGGCTCTGGTTCTGAAAATAATGGTGAAACCACAGTGGAATAATACCTAAAAGAACACTTTCTTGATAGTCTCTCGTACCAGCTATTGGAAATGCCACGTTTCCTGGGCCTCAGCATGTTTCTGTCTGTGAAAACTATCCTATGCTTCAGGTTGCAGAGACCAACCTTATGACAATTATGGTGAAAAGTGCTACCGAAAAATACCAAATAGGACTCAACCTAGCGCTTATTCCAAAAGCGGTGCCACACACCTCTTGGGAAGATCCAGTTATTTTGGCCTAGCCTTCCATTGGTCTGGAGAAGGAATCCCCATTCCTAGCTGATGAAGAAAATGATTCTGAAAGGAACGGTGAAAAGTGCGGATCCTGTTTCAGTCTTTAGACTGAAACAGGATCCGCACTATTCACCTGTCACACAAAGGCGCACTTCTCATGTCTGGTGCTAGTCCAACAAACCCAGGACTGACAGAGGCCCTGCAATTGCCACCCCAGAAAATTATCTCATCTCCAAAGAAGGATTCTGAGGCTAACGGTTGAAAAATGCTCCCGATCTTGAAACAGTGGTGAAAGGACGATGAAATAATCCTGAAAACAATCCTATCTCCAAAGACGCTGGTGCCAGGTATGGGAAATACCAAGTTTTCTGGGCCTCAGGGGAGATTTTTCTCCGAAAACCATCATAGGCTTGAGGATGCAGAGACCAACCTTACCACTATTGCTGTGCAAAACGCCATGGAAATGGCAAATAATTACCAACATACTGCTGATTTCAAAAGTGTCAGGATGAATCCTGAAGCGGGATCCACACTTTTCCCATCTCACGAAGATATGCCCTTACCAACTCCGGAGGTAAACAAATCAAACACAGGGCTGACAGAAAGCCCGCTGTACACCCCACACAGAAATCTCAACTAGGAGGGTGGATTCTTATGCTAATGAGTGAAACCGGCTCTGGTTCTGAAAATAATGGTAAAACCACAGTGGAATAATACTTAAAAGACCACTTTCTTGATAGTCTCTCGTACCAGCTATTGGAAATGCCACGTTTCCTGGGCCTCAGCATGTTTCTGTCTGTGAAAACTATCCTATGCTTCAGGATGCAGAGACCAACCTTATGACAATTATGGTGAAAAGTGCTACGGAAAAATACCAAATAGGTCTCAACCTAGCGCTTATTTCAAAAGCGGTGCCACACACCTCTTGGGAAGATCCAGTTACTTTGGCCTAGCCTTCCATTGGTTTGGAGAAGGAATCGCCATTCCTGGCTGATGAAGCAAATGATTCTGAAAGGAACGGTGAAAAGTGCGGATCCTGTTTCAGTCTTTAGACTGAAACAGGATCCGCACTATTCACCTGTCACACAAAGGCGCACTTCTCATGTCTGGTGCTAGTCCAACAAACCCAGGACTGACAGAGGCCCTGCAATTGCCACCCCAGAAAATTATCTCATCTCCAAAGAAGGATTCTGAGGCTAACGGTTGAAAAGTGCTCCCGATCTTGAAACAGTGGTGAAAGGACGATGAAATAATCCTGAAAACAATCCTATCTCCAAAGACTCTGGTGCCAGGTATGGGAAATACCAAGTTTTCTGGGCCTCAGGGGAGTTTTTTCTGCGAAAAACATCATAGGCTTGAGGATGCAGAGACCAACCTTATCACTATTGCTGTGCAAAACGCCATGGAAATGGCAAATAATTACCAACATACTGCTGATTTCAAAAGTGTCAGGATGAATCCTGAAGCGGGATCCACACTTTTCCCATCTCACGAAAATATGCCCTTACCAACTCCGGAGGTAAACAAATCAAACACAGGGCTGACAGAAGGCCCGCTGTACACCCCACACAGAAATCTCAACTTAGAGGGTGGATTCTTATGCTAATGAGTGAAACCGGCTCTGGTTCTGAAAATAATGGTGAAACCACAGTGGAATAATACCTAAAAGAACACTTTCTTGATAGTCTCTCGTACCAGCTATTGGAAATGCCACGTTTCCTGGGCCTTAGCATGTTTCTGTCTGTGAAAACTATCCTATGCTTCAGGTTGCAGAGACCAACCTTATGACAATTATGGTGAAAAGTGCTACCGAAAAATACCAAATAGGACTCAACCTAGCGCTTATTCCAAAAGCGGTGCCACACACCTCTTGGGAAGATCCACTTATTTTGGCCTAGCCTTCCATTGGTCTGGAGAAGGAATCCCCATTCCTAGCTGATGAAGAAAATGATTCTGAAAGGAACGGTGAAAAGTGCGGATCCTGTTTCAGTCTTTAGACTGAAACAGGATCCGCACTATTCACCTGTCACACAAAGGCGCACTTCTCATGTCTGGTGCTAGTCCAACAAACCCAGGACTGACAGAGGCCCTGCAATTGCCACCCCAGAAAATTATCTCATCTCCAAAGAAGGATTCTGAGGCTAACGGTTGAAAAATGCTCCCGATCTTGAAACAGTGGTGAAAGGACGATGAAATAATCCTGAAAACAATCCTATTCCAAAGACGCTGGTGCCAGGTATGGGAAATACCTAGTTTTCTGGGCCTCAGGGGAGATTTTTCTCCGAAAACCATCATAGGCTTGAGGATGCAGAGACCAACCTTACCACTATTGCTGTGCAAAACGCCATGGAAATGGCAAATAATTACCAACATACTGCTGATTTCAAAAGTGTCAGGATGAATCCTGAAGCGGGATCCACACTTTTCCCATCTCACGAAAATATGCCCTTACCAACTCCGGAGGTAAACAAATCAAACACAGGGCTGACAGAAAGCCCGCTGTACACCCCACACAGAAATCTCAAGTAGGAGGGTGGATTCTTATGCTAATGAGTGAAACCGGCTCTGGTTCTGAAAATAATGGTGAAACCACAGTGGAATAATACTTAAAAGAACACTTTCTTGATAGTCTATCGTACCAGCTATTGGAAATGCCACGTTTCCTGGGCCTCAGCATGTTTCTGTCTGTGAAAACTATCCTATGCTTCAGGATGCAGAGACCAACCTTATGACAATTATGGTGAAAAGTGCTACGGAAAAATACCAAATAGGTCTCAACCTAGCGCTTATTTCAAAAGCGGTGCCACACACCTCTTGGGAAGATCCAGTTACTTTGGCCTAGCCTTCCATTGGTTTGGAGAAGGAATCGCCATTCCTGGCTGATGAAGCAAATGATTCTGAAAGGAACGGTGAAAAGTGCGGATCCTGTTTCAGTCTTTAGACTGAAACAGGATCCGCACTATTCACCTGTCACACAAAGGCGCACTTCTCATGTCTGGTGGTAGTCCAACAAACCCAGGACTGACAGAGGCCCTGCAATTGCCACCCCAGAAAATTATCTCATCTCCAAAGAAGGATTCTGAGGCTAACGGTTGAAAAGTGCTCCCGATCTTGAAACAGGGGTGAAAGGACGATGAAATAATACTGAAAACAATCCTATCTCCAAAGACTCTGGTGCCAGGTATGGGAAATACCAAGTTTTCTGGGCCTCAGGGGAGTTTTTTCTGCGAAAAGCATCATAGGCTTGAGGATGCAGAGACCAACCTTATCACTATTGCTGTGCAAAACGCCATGGAAATGGCAAATAAATACCAAATACTGGTGATTTCAAAAGTGTCAGGATGAAATCTGAAGCACCATCCACGCTTTGCCCATCTCACGCAAATATGCCCTTACCAACTATGGAGGTAATCAAATCAAACACAGAGCTGGCAGAAGGGCCGCCCTTACACCCCACACAAAAATCTCAACTATGAGGTAGGATTCTTATGGTAATGCGTGAAACCGGCTCTGGGTCTGAAAATAATGGTGAAACCACAGTGGAATAATACTTAAAAGAACACTTTCTTGATAGTCTCTAGTACCCACTGTTTGAAATGCCAAGTTTATTGGGCCTCAGCATGTTTTTGTCTGTGAAAACTATCGTATGCTTCAGCATGCAGAGACCAACCTTATGACAATTATGGTGAAAAGTGCTACGGAAAAATACCAAATAGTTCTCAACTTAGCGCTTATTCCAAAAGCGGTGCCACACACCTCTTGGGAAGATCCAGTTACTCTGGCCTAGCCTTCCATTGGTCTGGAGAAGGAATCGCCATTCCTAGCTGATGAAGCAAATGATTCTGAAAGGAACGGTGAAAAGTGCGGATCCTGTTTCAGTCTTTAGACTGAAACAGGATCCGCACTATTCACCTGTCACACAAAGGCGCACTTCTCATGTCTGGTGCTAGTCCAACAAACCCAGGACTGACAGAGGCCCTGCAATTGCCACCCCAGAAAATTATCTCATCTCCAAAGAAGGATTCTGAGGCTAACGGTTGAAAAATGCTCCCGATCTTGAAACAGTGGTGAAAGGACGATGAAATAATCCTGAAAACAATCCTATCTCCAAAGACTCCGGTGCCAGGTATGGGAAATACCAAGTTTTCTGGGCCTCAGGGGAGTTTTTTCTGCGAAAAGCATCATAGGCTTGAGGATGCCGAGACCAACCTTATCACTATTGCTGTGCAAAACGCCATGGAAATGGCAAATAAATACCAACATACTGGTGATTTCAAAAGTGTCAGGATGAAATCTGAAGCACCATCCACGCTTTGCCCATCTCACGCAAATATGCCCTTACCAACTATGGAGGTAATCAAATCAAACACAGGGCTGGCAGAAGGCCCGCCCTTACACCCCACACAAAAATCTCAACTATGAGGTAGGATTCTTATGGTAATGCGTGAAACCGGCTCTGGTTCTGAAAATAATGGTGAAACCACAGTGGAATAATACTTAAAAGAACACTTTCTTGATAGTCTCTAGTACCCACTGTTTGAAATGCCAAGTTTATTGGGCCTCAGCATGTTTCTGTCTGTGAAAACTATCGTATGCTTCAGCATGCAGAGACCAACCTTTTGACAATTATGGTGAAAAGTGCTACGGATAAATACCAAATAGTTCTCAACTTAGCGCTTATTTCAAAAGCGGTGCCACACACCTCTTGGGAAGATCCAGTTACTTTGGCCTAGCCTTCCATTGGTCTGGAGAAGGAATCGCCATTCCTAGCTGATGAAGCAAATGATTCTGAAAGGAACGGTGAAAAGTGCGGATCCTGTTTCAGTCTTTAGACTGAAACAGGATCCGCACTATTCACCTGTCACACAAAGGCGCACTTCTCATGTCTGGTGCTAGTCCAACAAACCCAGGACTGACAGAGGCCCTGCAATTGCCACCCCAGAAAATTATCTCATCTCCAAAGAAGGATTCTGAGGCTAACGGTTGAAAAATGCTCCCAATCTTGAAACAGTGGTGAAAGGACGATGAAATAATGCTGAAAACAATCCTATCTCCAAAGACGCTGGTGCCAGGTATGGGAAATACCAAGTTTTCTGGGCCTCAGGGGAGTTTTTTCCCTGAAAAGCATCATAGGCTTGAGGATGCAGAGACCAACCTTACCACTATTGCTGTGCAAAACGCCATGGAAATGGCAAATAATTACCAACATACTGCTGATTTCAAAAGTGTCAGGATGAATCCTGAAGCGGGATCCACACTTTTCCCATCTCACGAAAATATGCCCTTACCAACTCCGGAGGTAAACAAATCAAACACAGGGCTGACAGAAAGCCCGCTGTACACCCCACACAGAAATGTCAACTACGAGGGTGGATTCTTATGCTAATGAGTGAAACCGGCTCTTGTTCTGAAAATAATGGTAAAACCACAGTGGAATAATACTTAAAAGACCACTTTCTTGATAGTCTCTCGTACCAGCTATTGGAAATGCCACGTTTCCTGGGCCTCAGCATGTTTCTGTCTGTGAAAACTATCCTATGCTTTAGGATGCACAGACCAACCTTATGACAATTATGGTGAAAAGTGGTACGGAAAAATACCAAATAGGTCTCAACCTAGCGCTTATTTCAAAAGCGGTGCCACACACCTCTTGGGAAGATCCAGTTACTTTGGCCTAGCCTTCCATTGGTCTGGAGAAGGAATCGCCATTCCTAGCTGATGAAGCAAATGATTCTGAAAGGAATGGTGAAAAGTGCGGATCCTGTTTCAGTCTTTAGACTGAAACAGGATCCGCACTATTCACCTGTCACACAAAGGCGCACTTCTCATGTCTGGTGCTAGTCCAACAAACCCAGGACTGACAGAGGCCCTGCAATTGCCACCCCAGAAAATTATCTCATCTCCAAAGAAGGATTCTTAGGCTAACGGTTGAAAAGTGCTCCCGATCTTGAAACAGTGGTGAAAGGACGATGAAATAATCCTGAAAACCATCCTATCTCCAAAGACTCTGGTGCCAGGTATGGGAAATACCAAGTTTTCTGGGCCTCAGGGGAGTTTTTTCTGCGAAAAGCATCATAGGCTTGAGGATGCAGAGACCAACCTTATCACTATTGCTGTGCAAAACGCCATGGAAATGGCAAATAATTACCAACATACTGCTGATTTCAAAAGTGTCAGGATGAATCCTGAAGCGAGATCCAGACTTTTCCCATGTCACGAAAATATGCGCTTACCAACTCCAGAGGTAAACAAATCAAACACAGGGCTGACAGAAGGCCCGCTGTACACCCCACACAGAAATCTCAACTAGGAGGGTGGATTCTTATGCTAATGAGTGAAACCGGCTCTGGTTCTGAAAATAATGGTGAAACCACAGTGGAATAATACCTAAAAGAACACTTTCTTGATAGTCTCTCGTACCAGCTATTGGAAATGCCACGTTTCCTGGGCCTCAGCATGTTTCTGTCTGTGAAAACTATCCTATGCTTCAGGTTGCAGAGACCAACCTTATGACAGTTATAGTGAAAAGTGCTACCGAAAAATACCAAATAGGTCTCAACCTAGCGCTTATTCCAAAAGCGGTGCCCCACACCTCTTGGGAAGATCCAGTTATTTTGGCCTAGCCTTCCATTGGTCTGGAGAAGGAATCCCCATTCCTAGCTGATGAAGAAAATGATTCTGAAAGGAACGGTGAAAAGTGCGGATCCTGTTTCAGTCTTTAGACTGAAACAGGATCCGCACTATTCACCTGTCACACAAAGGCGCACTTCTCATGTCTGGTGCTAGTCCAACAAACCCAGGACTGACAGAGGCCCTGCAATTGCCACCCCAGAAAATTATCTCATCTCCAAAGAATGATTCTGAGGCTAACGGTTTAAAAATGCTCCCGATCTTGAAACAGTGGTGAAAGGACGATGAAATAATCCTGAAAACAATCCTATCTCCAAAGACGCTGGTGCCAGGTATGGGAAATACCAAGTTTTCTGGGCCTCAGGGGAGATTTTTCTCCGAAAACCATCATAGGCTTGAGGATGCAGAGACCAACCTTACCACTATTGCTGTGCAAAACGCCATGGAAATGGCAAATAATTACCAACATACTGCTGATTTCAAAAGTGTCAGGATGAATCCTGAAGCGGGATCCACACTTTTCCCATCTCACGAAAATATGCCCTTACCAACTCCGGAGGTAAACACATCAAACACAGGGCTGACAGAAAGACCGCTGTACACCCCACACAGAAATCTCAAGTAGGAGGGTGGATTCTTATGCTAATGAGTGATACCGGCTCTTGTTCTGAAAATAATGGTAAAACCACAGTGGAATAATACTTAAAAGAACACTTTCTTGATAGTCTCTCATACCAGCTATTGGAAATGCCACGTTTCCTGGGCCTCAGCATGTTTCTGTCTGTGAAAACTATCCTATGCTTCAGGATGCAGAGACCAACCTTATGACAATTATGGTGAAAAGTGCTACGGAAAAATACCAAATAGGTCTCAACCTAGCGCTTATTTCAAAAGCGGTGCCACACACCTCTTGGGAAGATCCAGTTACTTTGGCCTAGCCTTCCATTGGTTTGGAGAAGGAATCACCATTCCTGGCTGATGAAGGAAATGATTCTGAAAGCAATGGTGAAAAGTGCGGATCCTGTTTCAGTCTTTAGACTGAAACAGGATCCGCACTATTCACCTGTCACACAAAGGCGCACTTCTCATGTCTGGTGCTAGTCCAACAAACCCAGGACTGACAGAGGCCATGCAATTGCCACCCCACAAAATATCTCATCTCCAAAGAAGGATTCTGAGGCTAACGGTTGAAAATTGCTCCCGATCTTGAAACAGTGGTGAAAGGACGATGAAATAATCCTGAAAACAATCCTATCTCCAAAGACTCTGGTGCCAGGTATGGGAAATACCAAGTTTTCTGGGCCTCAGGGGAGTTTTTTCTGCGAAAAGCATCATAGGCTTGAGGATGCAGAGACCAACCTTATCACTATTGCTGTGCAAAACGCCATGGAAATGGCAAATAAATACCAACATACTGGTGATTTCAAAAGTGTCAGGATGAAATCTGAAGCACCATCCACGCTTTGCCCATCTCACGCAAATATGCCCTTACCAACTATGGAGGTAATCAAATCAAACACAGGGCTGGCAGAAGGCCCCCCCTTACACCCCACACAGAAATCTCAACTATGAGGGAGGATTCTTATGGTAATGCGTGAAACCGGCTCTGGTTCTGAAAATAATGGTGAAACCACAGTGGAATAATACTTAAAAGAACACTTTCTTGATAGTCTCTAGTACCCACTGTTTGAAATGCCAAGTTTATTGGGCCTCAGCATGTTTCTGTCTGTGAAAACTATCCTATGCTTCAGGTTGCAGAGACCAACCTTATGACAATTATGGTGAAAAGTGCTACCGAAAAATACCAAATAGGACTCAACCTAGCGCTTATTTCAAAAGCGGTGCCACACACCTCTTGGGAAGATCCAGTTACTTTGGCCTAGCCTTCCATTGGTCTGGAGAAGGAATCGCCATTCCTAGCTGATGAAGAAAATGATTCTGAAAGGAACGGTGAAAAGTGCGGATCCTGTTTCAGTCTTTAGACTGAAACAGGATCCGCACTATTCACCTGTCACACAAAGGCGCACTTCTCATGTCTGGTGCTAGTCCAACAAACCCAGGACTGACAGAGGCCCTGCAATTGCCACCCCAGAAAATTATCTCATCTCCAAAGAATGATTCTGAGGCTAACGGTTTAAAAATGCTCCCGATCTTGAAACAGTGGTGAAAGGACGATGAAATAATCCTGAAAACAATCCTATCTCCAAAGACTCTGGTGCCAGGTATGGGAAATACCAAGTTTTCTGGGCCTCAGGGGAATTTTTTCTGCGAAAAGCATCATAGGCTTGAGGATGCAGAGACCAACCTTATCACTATTGCTGTGCAAAACGCCATGGAAATGGCAAATAATTACCAACATCCTGCTGATTTCAAAAGTGTCAGGATGAATCCTGAAGCGGGATCCACACTTTTCCCATCTCACGAAAATATGCCCTTACCAACTCCGGAGGTAAACAAATCAAACACAGGGCTGACAGAAGGCCCGCTGTACACCCCACACAGAAATCTCAACTAGGAGGGTGGATTCTTATGCTAATGAGTGAAACCGGCTGTGGTTCTGAAAATAATGGTGAAACCACAGTGGAATAATACCTAAAAGAACACTTTCTTGATAGTCTCTCGTACCAGCTATTGGAAATGCCACGTTTCCTGGGCCTCAGCATGTTTCTGTCTGTGAAAACTATCCTATGCTTCAGGTTGCAGAGACCAACCTTATGACAATTATGGTGAAAAGTTCTACCGAAAAATACCAAATATGTCTCAACCTAGCGCTTATTCCAAAAGCGGTGCCACACACCTCTTGGGAAGATCCAGTTACTTTGGCCTAGCCTTCCATTGGTCTGGAGAAGGAATCGCCATTCCTAGCTGATGAAGCAAATGATTCTGAAAGGAACGGTGAAAAGTGCGGATCCTGTTTCAGTCTTTAGACTGAAACAGGATCCGCACTATTCACCTGTCACACAAAGGCGCACTTCTCATGTCTGGTGCTAGTCCAACAAACCCAGGACTGACAGAGGCCCTGCAATTGCCACCCCAGAAAATTATCTCATCTCCAAAGAATGATTCTGAGGCTAACGGTTGAAAAGTGCTCCCGATCTTGAAACAGTGGTGAAAGGACGATGAAATAATCCTGAAAACAATCCTATCTCCAAAGACTCTGGTGCCAGGTATGGGAAATACCAAGTTTTCTGGGCCTCAGGGGAGTTTTTTCTGCGAAAAGCATCATAGGCTTGAGGATGCAGAGACCAACCTTATCACTATTGCTGTGCAAAACGCCATGGAAATGGCAAATAATTACCAACATACTGCTGATTTCAAAAGTGTCAGGATGAATCCTGAAGCGGGACCAACACTTTTCCCATCTCACGAAAATATGCCCTTACCAACTCCAGAGGTAAACAAATCAAACACAGGGCTGACACAAGGCCCGCTGTACACCCCACACAGAAATCTCAACTAGGAGGGTGGATTCTTATGCTAATGAGTGAAACCGGCTCTGGTTCTGAAAATAATGGTGAAACCACAGTGGAATAATACCTAAAAGAACACTTTCTTGATAGTCTCTCGTACCAGCTATTGGAAATGCCACGTTTCCTGGGCCTCAGCATGTTTCTGTCTGTGAAAACTATCCTATGCTTCAGGGTGCAGAGACCAACCTTATGACAATTATGGTGAAAAGTGCTACCGAAAAATACCAAATAGGTCTCAACCTAGCGCTTATTCCAAAAGCGGTGCCACACACCTCTTGGGAAGATCCAGTTACTTTGGCCTAGCCTTCCATTGGTCTGGAGAAGGAATCGCCATTCCTAGCTGATGAAGCAAATGATTCTGAAAGGAATGGTGAAAAGTGCAGAACCTGTTTCAGTCTTTAGACTGAAACAGGATCCGCACTATTCACCTGTCACACAAAGGCGCACTTCTCATGTCTGGTGCTAGTCCAACAAACCCAGGACTGACAGAGGCCCTGCAATTGCCACCCCAGAAAATTATCTCATCTCCAAAGAAGGATTCTTAGGCTAACGGTTGAAAAGTGCTCCCGATCTTGAAACAGTGGTGAAAGGACGATGAAATAATCCTGAAAACAATCCTATCTCCAAAGACTCTGGTGCCAGGTATGGGAAATACCAAGTTTTCTGGGCCTCAGGGGAGTTTTTTCTGCGAAAAGCATCATAGGCTTGAGGATGCAGAGACCAACCTTATCACTATTGCTGTGCAAAACGCCATGGAAATGGCAAATAATTACCAACATACTGCTGATTTCAAAAGTGTCAGGATGAATCCTGAAGCGGGATCCACACTTTTCCCATCTCACGAAAATATGCCCTTACCAACTCCGGAGGTAAACAAATCAAACACAGGGCTGACAGAAGGCCCGCTGTACACCCCACACAGAAATCTCAACTAGGAGGGTGGATTCTTATGCTAATGAGTGAAACCGGCTCTGGTTCTGAAAATAATGGTGAAACCACAGTGGAATAATACCTAAAAGAACACTTTCTTGATAGTCTCTCGTACCAGCTATTGGAAATGCCACGTTTCCTGGGCCTCAGCATGTTTCTGTCTGTGAAAACTATCCTATGCTTCAGGTTGCAGAGACCAACCTTATGACAATTATGGTGAAAAGTGCTACCGACAAATACCAAACAGGTCTCAACCTAGCGCTTATTCCAAAAGCGGTGCCACACACCTCTTGGGAAGATCCAGTTACTTTGGCCTAGCCTTCCATTGGTCTGGAGAAGGAATCCCCATTCCTAGCTGATGAAGAAAATGATTCTGAAAGGAACGGTGAAAAGTGCGGATCCTGTTTCAGTCTTTAGACTGAAACAGGATCCGCACTATTCACCTGTCACAAAAAGGCGCACTTCTCATGTCTGGTGCTAGTCCAACAAACCCAGGACTGACAGAGGCCCTGCAATTGCCACCCCAGAAAATTATCTCATCTCCAAAGAAGGATTCTGAGGCTAACGGTTGAAAAATGCTCCCGATCTTGAAACAGTGGTGAAAGGACGATGAAATAATCCTGAAAACAATCCTATCTCCAAAGACTCTGGTGCCAGGTATGGGAAATACCAAGTTTTCTGGGCCTCAGGGGAGTTTTTTCTGCGAAAAGCATCATAGGCTTGAGGATGCAGAGACCAACCTTATCACTATTGCTGTGCAAAACGCCATGGAAATGGCAAATAAATACCAACATACTGGTGATTTCAAAAGTGTCAGGATGAAATCTGAAGCACCATCCACGCTTTGCCCATCTCACGCAAATATGCCCTTACCAGCTATGGAGGTAATCAAATCAAACACAGGGCTGGCAGAAGGCCCGCCCTTACACCCCACACAGAAATCTCAACTATGAGGTAGGATTCTTATGGTAATGCGTGAAAACGGCTCTGGTTCTGAAATTAATGGTGAAACCACAGTGAAATAATACTTAAAAGAACACTTTCTTGATAGTCTCTAGTACCCACTGTTTGAAATGCCAAGTTTATTGGGCCTCAGCATGTTTCTGTCTGTGAAAACTATCCTATGCTTCAGCATGCAGAGACCAACCTTATGACAATTATGGTGAAAAGTGCTATGGAAAAATACCAAATAGTTCCCAGCTTAGCGCTTATTTCAAATGCGGTGCCACGCACCTCTTGGGAAGATCCAGTTACTTTGGCCTAGCCTTCCATTGGTCTGGAGAAGGAATCGCCATTCCTAGCTGATGAAGCAAATGATTCTGAAAGGAACGGTGAAAAGTGCGGATCCTGTTTCAGTCTTTAGACTGAAACAGGATCCGCACTATTCACCTGTCACACAAAGGCGCACTTCTCATGTCTGGTGCTAGTCCAACAAACCCAGGACTGACAGAGGCCCTGCAATTGCCACCCCAGAAAATTATCTCATCTCCAAAGAAGGATTCTTAGGCTAACGGTTGAAAAGTGCTCCCGATCTTGAAACAGTGGTGAAAGGACGATGAAATAATCCTGAAAACAATCCTATCTCCAAAGACGCTGGTGCCAGGTATGGGAAATACCAAGTTTTCTGGGCCTCAGGGGAGTTTTTTCTGCGAAAAGCATAATAGGCTTGAGGATGCAGAGACCAACCTTATCACTATTGCTGTGCAAAACGCCATGGAAATGGCAAATAATTACCAACATACTGCTGATTTCAAAAGTGTCAGGATGAATCCTGAAGCGGGATCCACACTTTTCCCATCTCACGAAAATATGCGCTTACCAACTCCGGAGGTAAACAAATCAAACACAGGGCTGACAGAAGGCCCGCTGTACACCCCACACAGAAATCTC
The DNA here is from genome assembly GCF_020740605.2 of Lemur catta. Taxonomy (NCBI): domain Eukaryota; kingdom Metazoa; phylum Chordata; class Mammalia; order Primates; family Lemuridae; genus Lemur; species Lemur catta. The sequence goes on along the minus strand of NC_059133.1, from coordinate 40,313,357 downwards.
AACTAGGAGGGTGGATTCTTATGCTAATGAGTGAAACCAGCTCTGGTTCTGAAAATAATGGTGAAACCACAGTGGAATAATACCTAAAAGAACACTTTCTTGATAGTCTCTCATACCAGCTATTGGAAATGCCACGTTTCCTGGGCCTCAGCATGTTTCTGTCTGTGAAAACTATCCTATGCTTCAGGTTGCAGAGACCAACCTTATGACAATGATGGTGAAAAGTGCTACCGAAAAATACCAAATAGGTCTCAACCTAGCGCTTATTCCAAAAGCGGTGCCACACACCTCTTGGGAAGATCCAGTTACTTTGGCCTAGCCTTCCATTGGTCTGGAGAAGGAATCCCCATTCCTAGCTGATGAAGAAAATGATTCTGAAAGGAACGGTGAAAAGTGCGTATCCTGTTTCAGTCTTTAGACTGAAACAGGATCCGCACTATTCACCTGTCACACAAAGGCGCACTTCTCATGTCTGGTGCTAGTCCAACAAACCCAGGACTGACAGAGGCCCTGCAATTGCCACCCCAGAAAATTATCTCATCTCCAAAGAAGGATTCTGAGGCTAACGGTTGAAAAATGCTCCCGATCTTGAAACAGTGGTGAAAGGACGATGAAATAATACTGAAAACAATCCTATCTCCAAAGACGCTGGTGCAAGGTATGGGAAATACCAAGTTTTCTGCGCCTCAGGGGAGTTTTTTCTCCGAAAAGCATCATAGGCTTGAGGATGCAGAGACCAACCTTACCACTATTGCTGTGCAAAACGCCATGGAAATGGCAAATAATTACCAAAATACTGCTGATTTCAAAAGTGTCAGGATGAATCCTGAAGCGGGATCCACACTTTTCCCGTCTCACGAAAATGTGCCTTTACCAACTCCGGAGGTAAACAAATCAAACACAGGGCTGACAGAAAGCCCGCTGTACACCCCACACAGAAATCTCAACTAGGAGGGTGGATTCTTATGCTAATGAGTGAAACAAGCTCTTGTTCTGAAAATAATGGTAAAACCTCAGTGGAATAATACTTAAAAGAACACTTTCTTGATAGTCTCGCATACCAGCTATTGGAAATGCCACGTTTTCTGGGCCTCAGCATGTTTCTGTCTGTGAAAACTATCCTATGCTTCAGGATGCAGAGACCAACCTTATGACAATTATGGTCAAAAGTGCTACGGAAAAATACCAAATAGGTCTCAACCTAGCGCTTATTTCAAAAGCGGTGCCACACACCTCTTGGGAAGATCCAGTTACTTTGGCCTAGCCTTCCATTGGTCTGGATAAGGAATCGCCATTCCTAGCTGATGAAGCAAATGATTCTGAAAGGAACGGTGAAAAGTGCGGATCCTGTTTCAGTCTTTAGACTGAAACAGGATCCGCACTATTCACCTGTCACACAAAGGCGCACTTCTCATGTCTGGTGCTAGTCCAACAAACCCAGGACTGACAGAGGCCCTGCAATTGCCACCCCAGAAAATTATCTCATCTCCAAAGAATGATTCTGAGGCTAACGGTTTTAAAATGCTCCCGATCTTGAAACAGTGGTGAAAGGACGATGAAATAATCCTGAAAACAATCCTATCTCCAAAGACGCTGGTGCCAGGTATGGGAAATACCAGGTTTTCCGGTCCTCAGGGGAGATTTTTCTCCGAAAAGCATCATAGGCTTGAGGATGCAGAGACCAACCTTACCACTATTGCTGTGCAAAACGCCATGGAAATGGCAAATAATTACCAACATACTGCTGATTTCAAAAGTGTCAGGATGAATCCTGAAGCGGGATCCACACTTTTCCCATCTCACGAAAATGTGCCCTTACCAACTCCGGAGGTAAACAAATCAAAGACAGGGCTGACAGAAAGCCCGCTGTACACCGCACACAGAAATCTCAACTAGGAAGGTGGATTCTTATGCTAATGAGTGAAACCGGCTCTTGTTCTGAAAATAATGGTAAAACCACAGTGGAATAATACTTAAAAGAACACTTTCTTGATAGTCTCTCGTACCAGCTATTGGAAATGCCACGTTTCCTGGGACTCAGCATGTTTCTGTCTGTGAAAACTATCCTATGCTTCAGGATGCAGAGACCAACCTTATGACAATTCTGGTGAAATGTGCTACGGAAAAATACCAAATAGGTCTCAACCAAGCGTTTATTTCAAAAGCGGTGCCACACACCTCTTGGGAAGATCCAGTTACTTTGGCCTAGCCTTCCATTGGTTTGGAGAAGGAATCGCCATTCCTGGCTGATGAAGCAAATGATTCTGAAAGGAACGGTGAAAAGTGCGGATCCTGTTTCAGTCTTTAGACTGAAACAGGATCCGCACTATTCACCTGTCACACAACGGCGCACTTCTCATGTCTGGTGCTAGTCCAACAAACCCAGGACTGACAGAGGCCCTGCAATTGCCACCCCAGAAAATTATCTCATCTCCAAAGAAGGATTCTGAGGCTAACGGTTGGAAAGTGCTCCCGATCTTGAAACAGTGGTGAAAGGACGATGAAATAATCCTGAAAAGAATCGTATCTCCAAAGACTCTGGTGCCAGGTATGGGAAATACCAAGTTTTCTGGGCCTCAGGGGAGTTTTTTCTGCGAAAACATCATAGGCTTGAGGATGCAGAGACCAACCTTATCACTATTGCTGTGCAAAACGCCATGGAAATGGCAAATAATTACCAACATACTGCTGATTTCAAAAGTGTCAGGATGAATCCTGAAGCGGGATGCACACTTTTCCCATCTCACGAAAATATGCGCTTACCAACTCCGGAGGTAAACAAATCAAACACAGGGCTGACAGAAGGCCCGCTGTACACCCCACACAGAAATCTCAACTAGGAGGGTGGATTCTTATGCTAATGAGTGAAACCGGCTCTTGTTCTGAAAATAATGGTGAAACCACAGTGGAATAATACCTAAAAGAACACTTTCTTGATAGTCTCTCGTACCAGCTATTGGAAATGCCACGTTTCCTGGGCCTCAGCATGTTTCTGTCTGTGAAAACTATCCTATGCTTCAGGTTGCAGAGACCAACCTTATGACAATTATGGTGAAAAGTGCTACCGAAAAATACCAAATAGGTCTCAACCTAGCGCTTATTCCAAAAGCGGTGCCACACACCTCTTGGGAAGATCCAGTTATTTTGGCCTAGCCTTCCATTGGTCTGGAGAAGGAATCCCCATTCCTAGCTGATGAAGAAAATGATTCTGAAAGGAACGGTGAAAAGTGCGTATCCTGTTTCAGTCTTTAGACTAAAGCAGGATCCGCACTATTCACCTGTCAAACAAAGGCGCACTTCTCATGTCTGGTGCTAGTCCAACAAACCCAGGACTGACAGAGGCCCTGCAATTGCCACCCCAGAAAATTATCTCATCTCCAAAGAATGATTCTGTGGCTAACGGTTTAAAAATGCTCCCGATCTTGAAACAGTGGTGAAAGGACGATGAAATAATCCTGAAAACAATCCTATCTCCAAAGACGCTGGTGCCAGGTATGGGAAATACCAAGTTTTCTGGGTCTCAGGGGAGATTTTTCTCCGAAAAGCATCATAGGCTTGAGGATGCAGAGACCAACCTTACCACTATTGCTGTGCAAAACGCCATGGAAATGGCAAATAATTACCAACATACTGCTGATTTCAAAAGTGTCAGGATGAATCCTGAAGCGGGATCCACACTTTTCCCATCTCACGAAAATGTGCCCTTACCAACTCTGGAGGTAAACAAATCAAAGACAGGGCTGACAGAAAGCCCGCTGTACACAACACACAGAAATCTCAACTAGGAGGGTGGATTCTTATGCTAATGAGTGAAACCGGCTCTGGTTCTGAAAATAATGGTGAAACCACGGTGGAATAATACTTAAAAGAACACTTTCTTGATAGTCTCTAGTACCCACTGTTTGAAATGCCAAGTTTATTGGGCCTCAGCATGTTTCTGTCTGTGAAAACTATCCTATGCTTCAGCATGCAGAGACCAACCTTATGACAATTATGGTGAAAAGTGCTACGGAAAAATACCAAATAGTTCTCAACTTAGCGCTTATTTCAAAAGCGGTGCCACACACCTCTTGGGAAGATCCAGTTACTTTGGCCTAGCCTTCCATTGGTCTGGAGAAGGAATCGCCATTCCTAGCTGATGAAGCAAATGATTCTGAAAGGAACGGTGAAAAGTGCGGATCCTGTTTCAATCTTTAGACTGAAACAGGATCCGCACTATTCACCTGTCACACAAAGGCGCACTTCTCATGTCTGGTGCTAGTCCAACAAACCCAGGACTGACAGAGGCCCTGCAATTGCCACCCCAGAAAATTATCTCATCTCCAAAGAAGGATTCTTAGGCTAACGGTTGAAAAGTGCCACCGATCTTGAAACAGTGGTGAAAGGACGATGAAATAATCCTGAAAACAATCCTATCTCCAAAGACTCTGGTGCCAGGTATGGGAAATACCAAGTTTTCTGGGCCTCAGGGGAGTTTTTTCTCCGAAAAGCATCATAGGCTTGAGGATGCAGAGACCAACCTTATCACTATTGCTGTGCAAAACGCCATGGAAATGGCAAATAATTACCAACATACTGCTGATTTCAAAAGTGTCAGGATGAATCCTGAAGCGGGATCCACACTTTTCCCATCTCACGAAAATATGCGCTTACCAACTCCGGAGGTAAACAAATCAAACACAGGGCTGACAGAAGGCCCGCTGTACACCCCACACAGAAATCTCAACTAGGAGGGTGGATTCTTATGCTAATGAGTGAAACCGGCTCTGGTTCTGAAAATAATGGTGAAACCACAGTGGAATAATAAATAAAAGAACACTTTCTTGATAGTCTCTCGTACCAGCTATTGGAAATGCCACGTTTCCTGGGCCTCAGCATGTTTCTGTCTGTGAAAACTATCCTATGCTTCAGGTTGCAGAGACCAACCTTATGACAATTATGGTGAAAAGTGCTACGGAAAAATACCAAATAGGTCTCAAGCTAGCGCTTATTTCAAAAGCGGTGCCACACACCTCTTAGGAAGATCCACTTACTTTGGCCTAGCCTTCCATTGGTCTGGAGAAGGAATCGCCATTCCTAGCTGATGAAGCAAATGATTCTGAAAGGAACGGTGAAAAGTGCGGATCCTGTTTCAGTCTTTAGACTGAAACAGGATCCGCACTATTCACTTGTCACACAAAGGCGCACTTCTCATGTCTGGTGCTAGTCCAACAAACCCAGGACTGACAGAGGCCCTGCAATTGCCACCCCAGAAAATTATCTCATCTCCAAAGAAGGATTCTGAGGCTAACGGTTGAAAAATGCTCCCGATCTTGAAACACTGGTGAAAGGACGATGAAATAATCCTGAAAACAATCCTATCTCCAAAGACTCTGGTGCCAGGTATGGGAAATACCAAGTTATCTGGGCCTAAGGGGAGTTTTTTCTGCGAAAAGCATCATAGGCTTAAGGATGCAGAGAAGAACCTTATCACTATTGCTGTGCAAAACGCCATGGAAATGGCAAATAAATACCAACATACTGGTGATTTCAAAAGTGTCAGGATGAAATCTGAAGCACCATCCACGCCTGCCCATCTGACCCAAATATGCCCTTACCAACTATGGAGGTAATCAAATCAAACACAGGGCTGGCAGAAGGCCCGCCCTTACACACCACACAGAAATCTCAACTATGAGGGAGGATTCTTATGGTAATGCGTGAAACCGGCTCTGGTTCTGAAAATAATGGTGAAACCACAGTGGAATAATACTTAAAAGAACACTTTCTTGATAGTCTCTAGTACCCACTGTTTGAAATGCCAAGTTTATTGGGCCTCAGCATGTTTCTGTCTGTGAAAAGTATCCTATGCTTCAGGATGCAGAGACCAACCTTATGACAATTATGGTGAAAAGTGCTACGGAAAAATACCAAATAGTTCTCAACTTAGCCCTTATTTCAAAAGCGGTGCCACACACCTCTTGGGAAGATCCAGTTACTTTGGCCTAGCCTTCCATTTGTCTGGAGAAGGAATCGCCATTCCTAGCTGATGAAGCAAATGATTCTGAAAGGAACGGTGAAAAGTGCGGATCCTGTTTCAGTCTTTAGACTGAAACAGGATCCGCACTATTCACGTGTCACACAAAGGCGCACTTCTCATGTCTGGTGCTAGTCCAACAAACCCAGGACTGACAGAGGCCCTGCAATTGCCACCCCAGAAAATTATCTCATCTCCAAAGAAGGATTCTTAGGCTAACGGTTGAAAAGTGCTCCCGATCTTGAAACAGTGGTGAAAGGACGATGAAATAATCCTGAAAACAATCCTATCTCCAAAGACTCTGGTGCCAGGTATGGGAAATACCAAGTTTTCTGGGCCTCAGGGGAGTTTTTTCTGCGAAAAGCATCATAGGCTTGAGGATGCAGAGACCAACCTTATCACTATTGCTGTGCAAAACGTCATGGAAATGGCAAATAATTACCAAGATACTGCTGATTTCAAAAGTGTCAGGATGAATCCTGAAGCGGGATCCACACTATTCCCATCTCACGAAAATATGCCCTTACCAACTCCGGAGGTAAACAAATCAAACACAGGGCTGACAGATAGCCCGCTGTACACCCCACACAGAAATCTCAACTAGGAGGGTGGATTCTTATGCTAATGAGTGAAACCGGCTCTGGTTCTGAAAATAATGTTGAAACCACAGTGGAATAATACCTAAAAGAACACTTTCTTGATAGTCTCTCGTACCAGCTATTGGAAATGCCAGGTTTCCTGGGCCTCAGCATGTTTCTGTCTGTGAAAACTATCCTATGCTTCAGGTTGCAGAGCCCAACCTTATGACAATTATGGTGAAAAGTGCTACGGAAAAATACCAAATAGGTCTCAAGCTAGCGCTTATTTCAAAAGCGGTGCCACACACCTCTTGGGAAGATCCAGTTACTTTGGCCTAGCCTTCCATTGGTCTGGAGAAGGAATCCCCATTCCTAGCTGATGAAGCAAATGATTCTGAAAGGAACGGTGAAAAGTGCGGATCCTGTTTCAGTCTTTAGACTGAAACAGGATCCGCACTATTCACCTGTCACACAAAGGCGCACTTCTCATGTCTGGTGCTAGTCCAACAAACCCAGGACTGACAGAGGCCCTGCAATTGCCACCCCAGAAAATTATCTCATCTCCAAAGAAGGATTCTGAGGCTAACGGTTGAAAAATGCTCCCGATCTTGAAACAGTGCTGAAACGACGATGAAATAATACTGAAAACAATCCTATCTCCAAAGACTCTGGTGCCAGGTATGGGAAATACCAAGTTATCTGGGCCTAAGGGGAGTTTTTTCTGCGAAAAGCATCATAGGCTTAAGGATGCAGAGACCAACCTTATCACTATTGCTGTGCAAAACGCCATGGAAATGGCAAATAATTACCAACATACTGGTGATTTCAGAAGTGTCAGGATGAAATCTGAAGCACCATCCCCGCTTTGCCCATCTGACGCAAATATGCACTTACCAACTATGGAGGTAATCAAATCAAACACAGGGCTGGCAGAAGGCCCGCCCTTACACCCCACACAGAAATCTCAACTATGAGGGAGGATTCTTTTGGTAATGCGTGAAACCGGCTCTGGTTCTGAAAATAATGGTGAAACCACAGTGGAATAATACTTAAAAGAACACTTTCTTGATAGTCTCTAGTACCCACTGTTTGAAATGCCAAGTTTATTGGGCCTCAGCATGTTTCTGTCTGTGAAAACTATCCTATGCTTCAGCATGCAGAGACCAACCTTATGACAATTATGGTGAAAAGTGCTACGGAAAAATACCAAATAGGTCTCAAGCTAGCGCTTATTTCAAAAGCGGTGCCACACACCTCTTGGGAAGATCCACTTACTTTGGCCTAGCCTTCCATTGGTCTGGAGAAGGAATCGCCATTCCTAGCTGATGAAGCAAATGATTCTGAAAGGAACGGTGAAAAGTGCGGATCCTGTTTCAGTCTTTAGACTGAAACAGGATCCGCACTATTCACCTGTCACACAAAGGCGCACTTCTCATGTCTGGTGCTAGTCCAACAAACCCAGGACAGACAGAGGCCCTGCAATTGCCACCCCAGAAAATTATCTCATCTCCAAAGAAGGATTCTTAGGGTAACGGTTGAAAAGTGCTCCCGATCTTGAAACAGTGGTGAAAGGACGATGAAATAATCCTGAAAACAATCCTATCTCCAAAGACTCTGGTGCCAGGTATGGGAAATACCAAGTTTTCTGGGCCTCAGGGGAGTTTCTTCTGCGAAAAGCATCATAGGCTTGAGGATGCAGAGACCAACCTTATCACTATTGCTGTGCAAAACGCCATGGAAATGGCAAATAATTACCAACATACTGCTGATTTCAAAAGTGTCAGGATGAATCCTGAAGCGGGATGCACACTTTTCCCATCTCACGAAAATATGCCCTTACCAACTCCGGAGGTAAACAAATCAAACACAGGGCTGACAGAAGGCCCGCTGTACACCCCACACAGAAATCTCAACTAGGAGGGTGGATTCTTATGCTAATGAGTGAAACGGGCTCTGGTTCTGATAATAATGCTGAAACCACAGTGGAATAATACCTAAAAGAACACTTTCTTGATAGTCTCTCGTACCAGCTATTGGAAATGCCACGTTTCCTGGGCCTCAGCATGTTTCTGTCTGTGAAAACTATCCTATGCTTCAGGTTGCAGAGACCAACCTTATGACAATTATGGTGAAAAGTGCTACGGAAAAATACCAAATAGGTCTCAAGCTAGCGCTTATTTCAAAAGCGGTGCCACACACCTCTTGGGAAGATCCAGTTACTTTGGCCTAGCCTTCCATTGGTCTGGAGAAGGAATCGCCATTCCTAGCTGATGAAGCAAATGATTCTGAAAGGAACGGTGAAAAGTGCGGATGCTGTTTCAGTCTTTAGACTGAAACAGGATCCGCACTATTCACCTGTCACACAAAGGCGCACTTCTCAAGTCTGGTGCTAGTCCAACAAACCCAGGACTGACAGAGGCCCTGCAATTGCCACCCCAGAAAATTATCTCATCTCCAAAGAAGGATTCTGAGGCTAACGGTTGAAAAGTGCTCCCGATCTTGAAACAGTGGTGAAAGGACGATGAAATAATCCTGAAAACAATCCTATCTCCAAAGACTCTGGTGCCAGGTATGGGAAATACCAAGTTTTCTGGGCCTCAGGGGAGTTTTTTCTGCGAAAAGCATCATAGGCTTGAGGATGCAGAGACCAACCTTATCACTATTGCTGTGCAAAACGCCATGGAAATGGCAAATAAATACCAACATACTGGTGATTTCAAAAGTGTCAGGATGAAATCTGAAGCACCATCCACGCTTTGCCCATCTCACGCAAATATGCCCTTACCAACTATGGAGGTAATCAAATCAAACACAGGGCTGGCAGAAGGCCCGCCCTTACACCCCACACAGAAATCTCAACTATGAGGGAGGATTCTTATGGTAATGCGTGAAACCGGCTCTGGTTCTGAAAATAATGGTGAAACCACAGTGGAATAATACTTAAAAGAACACTTTCTTGATAGTCTCTAGTACCCACTGTTTGAAATGCCAAGTTTATTGGGCCTCAGCATGTTTCTGTCTGTGAAAAGTATCCTATGCTTCAGCATGCAGAGACCAACCTTATGACAATTATGGTGAAAAGTGCTACGGAAAAATACCAAATAGGTCTCAACTTAGCGCTTATTTCAAAAGCGGTGCCACACACCTCTTGGGAAGATCCAGTTACTTTGGCCTAGCCTTCCATTGGTCTGGAGCAGGAATCGCCATTCCTAGCTGATGAAGCAAATGATTCTGAAAGGAACGGTGAAAAGTGCGGATCCTGTTTCAGTCTTTAGACTGAAACAGGATCCGCACTATTCACCTGTCACACAAAGGCGCACTTCTCATGTCTGGTGCTAGTCCAACAAACCCAGGACTGACAGAGGCCCTGCAATTGCCACCCCAGAAAATTATCTCATCTCCAAGGAAGGATTCTGAGGCTAACGGTTGAAAAATGCTCCCGATCTTGAAACAGTGGTGAAAGGACGATGAAATAATCCTGAAAACAATCCTATCTCCAAAGACGCTGGTGCCAGGTATGGGAAATACCAAGTTTTCTGCGCCTCAGGGGAGTTTTTTCTCCGAAAAGCATCATAGGCTTGAGGATGCAGAGACCAACCTTACCACTATTGCTGTGCAAAACGCCATGGAAATGGCAAATAATTACCAACATACTGCTGATTTCAAAAGTGTCAGGATGAATCCTGAAGCGGGATCCACACTTTTCCCGTCTCACGAAAATGTGCCCTTACCAACTCCGGAGGTAAACAAATCAAACACAGGGCTGACAGAAAGCCCGCTGTACACCCCACACAGAAATCTCAACTAGGAGGGTGGATTCTTATGCTAATGAGTGAAACCGGCTCTTGTTCTGAAAATAATGGTGAAACCACAGTGGAATAATACTTAAAAGAACACTTTCTTGATAGTCTCTAGTACCCACTGTTTGAAATGCCAAGTTTATTGGCCCTCAGCATGTTTCTGTCTGTGAAAACTATGCTATGCTTCAGGTTGCAGAGACCAACCTTATGACAATTATGGTGAAAAGTGCTACCGAAAAATACAAAATAGGTCTCAACCTAGCGCTTATTCCAAAAGCGGTGCCACACACCTCTTGGGAAGGTCCAGTTATTTTGGCCTAGCCTTCCATTGGTCTGGAGAAGGAATCCCCATTCCTAGCTGATGAAGAAAATGATTCTGAAACGAACGGTGAAAAGTGCGGATCCTGTTTCAGTCTTTAGACTGAAACAGGATCCGCACTATTCACCTGTCACACAAAGGCGCACTTCTCATGTCTGGTGCTAGTCCAACAAACCCAGGACTGACAGAGGCCCTGCAATTGCCACCCCAGAAAATTATCTCATCTCCAAAGAATGATTCTGAGGCTAACGGTTTAAAAATGCTCCCGATCTTGAAACAGTGGTGAAAGGACCATGAAATAATCCTGAAAACAATCCTATCTCCAAAGACGCTGGTGCCAGGTATGGGAAATACCAAGTTTTCTGGGCCTCAGGGGAGTTTTTTCTGCGAAAAGCATCATAGGCTTGAGGATGCAGAGACCAACCTTACCACTATTGCTGTGCAAAACGCCATGGAAATGGCAAATAATTACCAACATACTGGTGATTTCAAAAGTGTCAGGATGAAATCTGAAGCACCATCCACGCTTTGCCCATCTCACGCAAATATGCCCTTACCAACTATGGAGGTAATCAAATCAAACACAGGGCTGGCAGAAGGCCCACCCTTACACCCCACACAGAAATCTCAACTATGAGGTAGGATTCTTATGGTAATGCGTGAAACCGGCTCTGGTTCTGAAAATAATGGTGAAACCACAGTGGAATAATACTTAAAAGAACACTTTCTTGATAGTCTCTAGTACCCACTGTTTGAAATGCCAAGTTTATTGGGCCTCAGCATGTTTCTGTCAGTGAAAACTATCCTATGCTTCAGCATGCAGAGACCAACCTTATGACAATTATGGTGAAAAGTGCTATGGAAAAATACCAAATAATTCTCAACTTAGCGCTTCTTTCAAAAGCGGTGCCACACACCTCTTGGGAAGATCCAGTTACTTTGGCCTAGCCTTCCATTGGTCTGGAGAAGGAATCGCCATTCCTAGCTGATGAAGCAAATGATTCTGAAAGGAACGGTGAAAAGTGCGGATCCTGTTTCAGTCTTTAGACTGAAACAGGATCCGCACTATTCACCTGTCACACAAAGGCGCACTTCTCATGTCTGGTGCTAGTCCAACAAACCCAGGACTGACAGAGGCCCTGCAATTGCCACCCCAGAAAATTATCTCATCTCCAAAGAAGGATTCTTAGGCTAACGGTTGAAAAGTGCCACCGATCTTGAAACAGTGGTGAAAGGACGATGAAATAATCCTGAAAACAATCCTATCTCCAAAGACTCTGGTGCCAGGTATGGGAAATACCAAGTTTTCTGGGCCTCAGGGGAGTTTTTTCTCCGAAAAGCATCATAGGCTTGAGGATGCAGAGACCAACCTTATCACTATTGCTGTGCAAAACGCCATGGAAATGGCAAATAATTACCAACATACTGCTGATTTCAAAAGTGTCAGGATGAATCCTGAAGCGGGATCCACACTTTTCCCATCTCACGAAAATATGCGCTTACCAACTCCGGAGGTAAACAAATCAAACACAGGGCTGACAGAAGGCCCGCTGTACACCCCACACAGAAATCTCAACTAGGAGGGTGGATTCTTATGCTAATGAGTGAAACCGGCCCTGGTTCTGAAAATAATGGTGAAACCACAGTGGAATAATAAATAAAAGAACACTTTCTTGATAGTCTCTCGTACCAGCTATTGGAAATGCCAGGTTTCCTGGGCCTCAGCATGTTTCTGTCTGTGAAAACTATCATATGCTTCAGGTTGCAGAGACCAACCTTATGACAATTATGGTGAAAAGTGCTACGGAAAAATACCAAATAGGTCTCAAGCTAGCGCTTATTTCAAAAGCGGTGCCACACACCTCTTAGGAAGATCCACTTACTTTGGCCTAGCCTTCCATTGGTCTGGAGAAGGAATCGCCATTCCTAGCTGATGAAGCAAATGATTCTGAAAGGAACTGTGAAAAGTGCTGATCCTGTTTCAGTCTTTAGACTGAAACAGGATCCGCACTATTCACCTGTCACACAAAGGCGCACTTCTCATGTCTGGTGCTAGTCCAACAAACCCAGGACAGACAGAGGCCCTGCAATTGCCACCCCAGAAAATTATCTCATCTCCAAAGAAGGATTCTGAGGCTAACGGTTGAAAAGTGCTCCCGATCTTGAAACAGTGGTGAAAGGACGATGAAATAATCCTGAAAACAATCCTATCTCCAAAGACTCTGGTGCCAGGTATGGGAAATACCAAGTTTTCTGGGCCTCAGGGGAGTTTTTTCTGCGAAAAGCATCATAGGCTTGAGGATGCAGAGACCAACCTTATCACTATTGCTGTGCAAAACGCCGTGGAAATGGCAAATAAATACCAACATACTGGTGATTTCAAAAGTGTCAGGATGAAATCTGAAGCACCATCCCCGCTTTGCCAATCTGACCCAAATATGCCCTTACCAACTATGGAGGTAATCAAATCAAACACAGGGCTGGCAGAAGGCCCGCCCTTACACACCACACAGAAATCTCAACTATGAGGGAGGATTCTTATGGTAATGCGTGAAACCGGCTCTGGTTCTGAAAATAATGGTGAAACCACAGTGGAATAATACTTAAAAGAACACTTTCTTGATAGTCTCTAGTACCCACTGTTTGAAATGCCAAGTTTATTGGGCCTCAGCATGTTTCTGTCTGTGAAAAGTATCCTATGCTTCAGGAGGCAGAGACCAACCTTATGACAATTATGGTGAAAAGTGCTACGGAAAAATACCAAATAGTTCTCAACTTAGCCCTTATTTCAAAAGCGGTGCCACACACCTCTTGGGAAGATCCAGTTACTTTGGCGTAGCCTTCCATTTGTCTGGAGAAGGAATCGCCATTCCTAGCTGATGAAGCAAATGATTCTGAAAGGAACGGTGAAAAGTGCGGATCCTGTTTCAGTCTTTAGACTGAAACAGAATCCGCACTATTCACCTGTCACACAAAGGCGCACTTCTCATGTCTGGTGCTAGTCCAACAAACCCAGGACTGACAGAGGCCCTGCAATTGCCACCCCAGAAAATTATCTCATCTCCAAAGAATGATTCTGAGGCTAACGGTTTAAAAATGCTCCCGATCTTGAAACAGTGGTGAAAGGACGATGAAATAATCCTGAAAACAATCCTATCTCCAAAGACGCTGGTGCCAGGTATGGGAAATACCAGGTTTTCCGGGCCTCAGGGGAGATTTTTCTCCGAAAAGCATCATAGGCTTGAGGATGCAGAGACCAACCTTACCACTATTGCTGTGCAAAACGCCATGGAAATGGCAAATAATTACCAACATACTGCTGGTTTCAAAAGTGTCAGGATGAATCCTGAAGCGGGATCCACACTTTTCCCATCTCACGAAAATGTGCCCTTACCAACTCCGGAGGTAAACAAATCAAAGACAGGGCTGACAGAAAGCCCGCTGTACACCCCACACAGAAATCTCAACTAGGAAGGTGGATTCTTATGCTAATGAGTGAAACCGGCTCTTGTTCTGAAAATAATGGTAAAACCACAGTGGAATAATACTTAAAAGAACACTTTCTTGATAGTCTCTCGTACCAGCTATTGGAAATGCCACGTTTCCTGGGCCTCAGCATGTTTCTGTCTGTGAAAACTATCCTATGCTTCAGGATGCAGAGACCAACCTTATGACAATTCTGGTGAAATGTGCTACGGAAAAATACCAAATAGGTCTCAACCAAGCGCTTATTTCAAAAGCGGTGCCACACACCTCTTGGGAAGATCCAGTTACTTTGGCCTAGCCTTCCATTGGTTTGGAGAAGGAATCGCCATTCCTGGCTGATGAAGCAAATGATTCTGAAAGGAACGGTGAAAAGTGCGGATCCTGTTTCAGTCTTTAGACTGAAACAGGATCCGCACTATTCACCTGTCACACAACGGCGCACTTCTCATGTCTGGTGCTAGTCCAACAAACCCAGGACTGACAGAGGCCCTGCAATTGCCACCCCAGAAAATTATCTCATCTCCAAAGAAGGATTCTGAGGCTAACGGTTGGAAAGTGCTCCCGATCTTGAAACAGTGGTGAAAGGACGATGAAATAATCCTGAAAAGAATCGTATCTCCAAAGACTCTGGTGCCAGGTATGGGAAATACCAAGTTTTCTGGGCCTCAGGGGAGTTTTTTCTGCGAAAACATCATAGGCTTGAGGATGCAGAGACCAACCTTATCACTATTGCTGTGCAAAACGCCATGGAAATGGCAAATAATTACCAACATACTGCTGATTTCAAAAGTGTCAGGATGAATCCTGAAGCGGGATGCACACTTTTCCCATCTCACGAAAATATGCGCTTACCAACTCCGGAGGTAAAGAAATCAAACACAGGGCTGACAGAAGGCCCGCTGTACACCCCACACAGAAATCTCAACTAGGAGGGTGGATTCTTATGCTAATGAGTGAAACCGGCTCTTGTTCTGAAAATAATGGTGAAACCACAGTGGAATAATACCTAAAAGAACACTTTCTTGATAGTCTCTCGTACCAGCTATTGGAAATGCCACGTTTCCTGGGCCTCAGCATGTTTCTGTCTGTGAAAACTATCCTATGCTTCAGGTTGCAGAGACCAACCTTATGACAATTATGGTGAAAAGTGCTACCGAAAAATACCAAATAGGTCTCAACCTAGCGCTTATTCCAAAAGCGGTGCCACACACCTCTTGGGAAGATCCAGTTATTTTGGCCTAGCCTTCCATTGGTCTGGAGAAGGAATCCCCATTCCTAGCTGATGAAGAAAATGATTCTGAAAGGAACGGTGAAAAGTGCGTATCCTGTTTCAGTCTTTAGACTAAAGCAGGATCCGCACTATTCACCTGTCAAACAAAGGCGCACTTCTCATGTCTGGTGCTAGTCCAACAAACCCAGGACTGACAGAGGCCCTGCAATTGCCACCCCAGAAAATTATCTCATCTCCAAAGAATGATTCTGTGGCTAACGGTTTAAAAATGCTCCCGATCTTGAAACAGTGGTGAAAGGACGATGAAATAATCCTGAAAACAATCCTATCTCCAAAGACGCTGGTGCCAGGTATGGGAAATACCAAGTTTTCTGGGCCTCAGGGGAGATTTTTCTCCGAAAAGCATCATAGGCTTGAGGATGCAGAGACCAACCTTACCACTATTGCTGTGCAAAACGCCATGGAAATGGCAAATAATTACCAACATACTGCTGATTTCAAAAGTGTCAGGATGAATCCTGAAGCGGGATCCACACTTTTCCCATCTCACGAAAATGTGCCCTTACCAACTCTGGAGGTAAACAAATCAAAGACAGGGCTGACAGAAAGCCCGCTGTACACAACACACAGAAATCTCAACTAGGAGGGTGGATTCTTATGCTAATGAGTGAAACCGGCTCTGGTTCTGAAAATAATGGTGAAACCACGGTGGAATAATACTTAAAAGAACACTTTCTTGATAGTCTCTAGTACCCACTGTTTGAAATGCCAAGTTTATTGGGCCTCAGCATGTTTCTGTCTGTGAAAACTATCCTATGCTTCAGCATGCAGAGACCAACCTTATGACAATTATGGTGAAAAGTGCTACGGAAAAATACCAAATAGTTCTCAACTTAGCGCTTATTTCAAAAGCGGTGCCACACACCTCTTGGGAAGATCCAGTTACTTTGGCCTAGCCTTCCATTGGTCTGGAGAAGGAATCGCCATTCCTAGCTGATGAAGCAAATGATTCTGAAAGGAACGCTGAAAAGTGCGGATCCTGTTTCAGTCTTTAGACTGAAACAGGATCCGCACTATTCACCTGTCACACAAAGGCGCACTTCTCATGTCTGGTGCTAGTCCAACAAACCCAGGACTGACAGAGGCCCTGCAATTGCCACCCCAGAAAATTATCTCATCTCCAAAGAAGGATTCTTAGGCTAACGGTTGAAAAGTGCCACCGATCTTGAAACAGTGGTGAAAGGACGATGAAATAATCCTGAAAACAATCCTATCTCCAAAGACTCTGGTGCCAGGTATGGGAAATACCAAGTTTTCTGGGCCTCAGGGGAGTTTTTTCTCCGAAAAGCATCATAGGCTTGAGGATGCAGAGACCAACCTTATCACTATTGCTGTGCAAAACGCCATGGAAATGGCAAATAATTACCAACATACTGCTGATTTCAAAAGTGTCAGGATGAATCCTGAAGCGGGATCCACACTTTTCCCATCTCACGAAAATATGCGCTTACCAACTCCGGAGGTAAACAAATCAAACACAGGGCTGACAGAAGGCCCGCTGTACACCCCACACAGAAATCTCAACTAGGAGGGTGGATTCTTATGCTAATGAGTGAAACCGGCTCTGGTTCTGAAAATAATGGTGAAACCACAGTGGAATAATAAATAAAAGAACACTTTCTTGATAGTCTCTCGTACCAGCTATTGGAAATGCCACGTTTCCTGGGCCTCAGCATGTTTCTGTCTGTGAAAACTATCCTATGCTTCAGGTTGCAGAGACCAACCTTATGACAATTATGGTGAAAAGTGCTACGGAAAAATACCAAATAGGTCTCAAGCTAGCGCTTATTTCAAAAGCGGTGCCACACACCTCTTAGGAAGATCCACTTACTTTGGCCTAGCCTTCCATTGGTCTGGAGAAGGAATCGCCATTCCTAGCTGATGAAGCAAATGATTCTGAAAGGAACAGTGAAAAGTGCGGATCCTGTTTCAGTCTTTAGACTGAAACAGGATCCGCACTATTCACTTGTCACACAAAGGCGCACTTCTCATGTCTGGTGCTAGTCCAACAAACCCAGGACTGACAGAGGCCCTGCAATTGCCACCCCAGAAAATTATCTCATCTCCAAAGAAGGATTCTGAGGCTAACGGTTGAAAAATGCTCCCGATCTTGAAACACTGGTGAAAGGACGATGAAATAATCCTGAAAACAATCCTATCTCCAAAGACTCTGGTGCCAGGTATGGGAAATACCAAGTTATCTGGGCCTAAGGGGAGTTTTTTCTGCGAAAAGCATCATAGGCTTAAGGATGCAGAGAAGAACCTTATCACTATTGCTGTGCAAAACGCCATGGAAATGGCAAATAAATACCAACATACTGGTGATTTCAAAAGTGTCAGGATGAAATCTGAAGCACCATCCACGCCTGCCCATCTGACCCAAATATGCCCTTACCAACTATGGAGGTAATCAAATCAAACACAGGGCTGGCAGAAGGCCCGCCCTTACACACCACACAGAAATCTCAACTATGAGGGAGGATTCTTATGGTAATGCGTGAAACCGGCTCTGGTTCTGAAAATAATGGTGAAACCACAGTGGAATAATACTTAAAAGAACACTTTCTTGATAGTCTCTAGTACCCACTGTTTGAAATGCCAAGTTTATTGGGCCTCAGCATGTTTCTGTCTGTGAAAAGTATCCTATGCTTCAGGATGCAGAGACCAACCTTATGACAATTATGGTGAAAAGTGCTACGGAAAAATACCAAATAGTTCTCAACTTAGCGCTTCTTTCAAAAGCGGTGCCACACACCTCTTGGGAAGATCCAGTTACTTTGGCCTAGCCTTCCATTTGTCTGGAGAAGGAATCGCCATTCCTAGCTGATGAAGCAAATGATTCTGAAAGGAACGGTGAAAAGTGCGGATCCTGTTTCAGTCTTTAGACTGAAACAGGATCCGCACTATTCACGTGTCACACAAAGGCGCACTTCTCATGTCTGGTGCTAGTCCAACAAACCCAGGACTGACAGAGGCCCTGCAATTGCCACCCCAGAAAATTATCTCATCTCCAAAGAAGGATTCTGAGGCTAACGGTTGAAAAATGCTCCCGATCTTGAAACAGTGCTGAAACGACGATGAAATAATACTGAAAACAATCCTATCTCCAAAGACTCTGGTGCCAGGTATGGGAAATACCAAGTTATCTGGGCCTAAGGGGAGTTTTTTCTGCGAAAAGCATCATAGGCTTAAGGATGCAGAGACCAACCTTATCACTATTGCTGTGCAAAACGCCATGGAAATGGCAAATAATTACCAACATACTGGTGATTTCAGAAGTGTCAGGATGAAATCTGAAGCACCATCCCCGCTTTGCCCATCTGACGCAAATATGCACTTACCAACTATGGAGGTAATCAAATCAAACACAGGGCTGGCAGAAGGCCCGCCCTTACACCCCACACAGAAATCTCAACTATGAGGGAGGATTCTTTTGGTAATGCGTGAAACCGGCTCTGGTTCTGAAAATAATGGTGAAACCACAGTGGAATAATACTTAAAAGAACACTTTCTTGATAGTCTCTAGTACCCACTGTTTGAAATGCCAAGTTTATTGGGCCTCAGCATGTTTCTGTCTGTGAAAACTATCCTATGCTTCAGCATGCAGAGACCAACCTTATGACAATTATGGTGAAAAGTGCTACGGAAAAATACCAAATAGGTCTCAAGCTAGCGCTTATTTCAAAAGCGGTGCCACACACCTCTTGGGAAGATCCACTTACTTTGGCCTAGCCTTCCATTGGTCTGGAGAAGGAATCGCCATTCCTAGCTGATGAAGCAAATGATTCTGAAAGGAACGGTGAAAAGTGCGGATCCTGTTTCAGTCTTTAGACTGAAACAGGATCCGCACTATTCACCTGTCACACAAAGGCGCACTTCTCATGTCTGGTGCTAGTCCAACAAACCCAGGACAGACAGAGGCCCTGCAATTGCCACCCCAGAAAATTATCTCATCTCCAAAGAAGGATTCTTAGGGTAACGGTTGAAAAGTGCTCCCGATCTTGAAACAGTGGTGAAAGGACGATGAAATAATCCTGAAAACAATCCTATCTCCAAAGACTCTGGTGCCAGGTATGGGAAATACCAAGTTTTCTGGGCCTCAGGGGAGTTTCTTCTGCGAAAAGCATCATAGGCTTGAGGATGCAGAGACCAACCTTATCACTATTGCTGTGCAAAACGCCATGGAAATGGCAAATAATTACCAACATACTGCTGATTTCAAAAGTGTCAGGATGAATCCTGAAGCGGGATGCACACTTTTCCCATCTCACGAAAATATGCCCTTACCAACTCCGGAGGTAAACAAATCAAACACAGGGCTGACAGAAGGCCCGCTGTACACCCCACACAGAAATCTCAACTAGGAGGGTGGATTCTTATGCTAATGAGTGAAACGGGCTCTGGTTCTGATAATAATGCTGAAACCACAGTGGAATAATACCTAAAAGAACACTTTCTTGATAGTCTCTCGTACCAGCTATTGGAAATGCCACGTTTCCTGGGCCTCAGCATGTTTCTGTCTGTGAAAACTATCCTATGCTTCAGGTTGCAGAGACCAACCTTATGACAATTATGGTGAAAAGTGCTACGGAAAAATACCAAATAGGTCTCAAGCTAGCGCTTATTTCAAAAGCGGTGCCACACACCTCTTGGGAAGATCCAGTTACTTTGGCCTAGCCTTCCATTGGTCTGGAGAAGGAATCGCCATTCCTAGCTGATGAAGCAAATGATTCTGAAAGGAACGGTGAAAAGTGCGGATGCTGTTTCAGTCTTTAGACTGAAACAGGATCCGCACTATTCACCTGTCACACAAAGGCGCACTTCTCAAGTCTGGTGCTAGTCCAACAAACCCAGGACTGACAGAGGCCCTGCAATTGCCACCCCAGAAAATTATCTCATCTCCAAAGAAGGATTCTGAGGCTAACGGTTGAAAAGTGCTCCCGATCTTGAAACAGTGGTGAAAGGACGATGAAATAATCCTGAAAACAATCCTATCTCCAAAGACTCTGGTGCCAGGTATGGGAAATACCAAGTTTTCTGGGCCTCAGGGGAGTTTTTTCTGCGAAAAGCATCATAGGCTTGAGGATGCAGAGACCAACCTTATCACTATTGCTGTGCAAAACGCCATGGAAATGGCAAATAAATACCAACATACTGGTGATTTCAAAAGTGTCAGGATGAAATCTGAAGCACCATCCACGCTTTGCCCATCTCACGCAAATATGCCCTTACCAACTATGGAGGTAATCAAATCAAACACAGGGCTGGCAGAAGGCCCGCCCTTACACCCCACACAGAAATCTCAACTATGAGGGAGGATTCTTATGGTAATGCGTGAAACCGGCTCTGGTTCTGAAAATAATGGTGAAACCACAGTGGAATAATACTTAAAAGAACACTTTCTTGATAGTCTCTAGTACCCACTGTTTGAAATGCCAAGTTTATTGGGCCTCAGCATGTTTCTGTCTGTGAAAAGTATCCTATGCTTCAGCATGCAGAGACCAACCTTATGACAATTATGGTGAAAAGTGCTACGGAAAAATACCAAATAGGTCTCAACTTAGCGCTTATTTCAAAAGCGGTGCCACACACCTCTTGGGAAGATCCAGTTACTTTGGCCTAGCCTTCCATTGGTCTGGAGCAGGAATCGCCATTCCTAGCTGATGAAGCAAATGATTCTGAAAGGAACGGTGAAAAGTGCGGATCCTGTTTCAGTCTTTAGACTGAAACAGGATCCGCACTATTCACCTGTCACACAAAGGCGCACTTCTCATGTCTGGTGCTAGTCCAACAAACCCAGGACTGACAGAGGCCCTGCAATTGCCACCCCAGAAAATTATCTCATCTCCAAGGAAGGATTCTGAGGCTAACGGTTGAAAAATGCTCCCGATCTTGAAACAGTGGTGAAAGGACGATGAAATAATCCTGAAAACAATCCTATCTCCAAAGACGCTGGTGCCAGGTATGGGAAATACCAAGTTTTCTGCGCCTCAGGGGAGTTTTTTCTCCGAAAAGCATCATAGGCTTGAGGATGCAGAGACCAACCTTACCACTATTGCTGGGCAAAACGCCATGGAAATGGCAAATAATTACCAACATACTGCTGATTTCAAAAGTGTCAGGATGAATCCTGAAGCGGGATCCACACTTTTCCCGTCTCACGAAAATGTGCCCTTACCAACTCCGGAGGTAAACAAATCAAACACAGGGCTGACAGAAAGCCCGCTGTACACCCCACACAGAAATCTCAACTAGGAGGGTGGATTCTTATGCTAATGAGTGAAACCGGCTCTTGTTCTGAAAATAATGGTGAAACCACAGTGGAATAATACTTAAAAGAACACTTTCTTGATAGTCTCTAGTACCCACTGTTTGAAATGCCAAGTTTATTGGCCCTCAGCATGTTTCTGTCTGTGAAAACTATGCTATGCTTCAGGTTGCAGAGACCAACCTTATGACAATTATGGTGAAAAGTGCTACCGAAAAATACAAAATAGGTCTCAACCTAGCGCTTATTCCAAAAGCGGTGCCACACACCTCTTGGGAAGGTCCAGTTATTTTGGCCTAGCCTTCCATTGGTCTGGAGAAGGAATCCCCATTCCTAGCTGATGAAGAAAATGATTCTGAAACGAACGGTGAAAAGTGCGGATCCTGTTTCAGTCTTTAGACTGAAACAGGATCCGCACTATTCACCTGTCACACAAAGGCACACTTCTCATGTCTGGTGCTAGTCAAACAAACCCAGGACTGACAGAGGCCCTGCAATTGCCACCCCAGAAAATTATCTCATCTCCAAAGAATGATTCTGAGGCTAACGGTTTAAAAATGCTCCCGATCTTGAAACAGTGGTGAAAGGACCATGAAATAATCCTGAAAACAATCCTATCTCCAAAGACGCTGGTGCCAGGTATGGGAAATACCAAGTTTTCTGGGCCTCAGGGGAGTTTTTTCTGCGAAAAGCATCATAGGCTTGAGGATGCAGAGACCAACCTTACCACTATTGCTGTGCAAAACGCCATGGAAATGGCAAATAATTACCAACATACTGGTGATTTCAAAAGTGTCAGGATGAAATCTGAAGCACCATCCACGCTTTGCCCATCTCACGCAAATATGCCCTTACCAACTATGGAGGTAATCAAATCAAACACAGGGCTGGCAGAAGGCCCACCCTTACACCCCACACAGAAATCTCAACTATGAGGGAGGATTCTTATGGTAATGCGTGAAACCGGCTCTGGTTCTGAAAATAATGGTGAAACCACAGTGGAATAATACTTAAAAGAACACTTTCTTGATAGTCTCTAGTACCCACTGTTTGAAATGCCAAGTTTATTGGGCCTCAGCATGTTTCTGTCTGTGAAAAGTATCCTATGCTTCAGGAGGCAGAGACCAACCTTATGACAATTATGGTGAAAAGTGCTACGGAAAAATACCAAATAGTTCTCAACTTAGCCCTTATTTCAAAAGCGGTGCCACACACCTCTTGGGAAGATCCAGTTACTTTGGCCTAGCCTTCCATTTGTCTGGAGAAGGAATCGCCATTCCTAGCTGATGAAGCAAATGATTCTGAAAGGAACGGTGAAAAGTGCGGATCCTGTTTCAGTCTTTAGACTGAAACAGAATCCGCACTATTCACCTGTCACACAAAGGCGCACTTCTCATGTCTGGTGCTAGTCCAACAAACCCAGGACTGACAGAGGCCCTGCAATTGCCACCCCAGAAAATTATCTCATCTCGAAAGAAGGATTTGTAGGCTAACGGTTGAAAAGTGCTCCCGATCTTGAAACAGTGGTGAAAGGACGATGAAATAATCCTGAAAACAATCCTATCTCCAAAGACTCTGGTGCCAGGTATGGGAAATACCAAGTTTTCTGGGCCTCAGGGGAGTTTTTTCTGCGAAAAGCATCATAGGCTTGAGGATGCAGAGACCAACCTTATCACTATTGCTGTGCAAAACGCCATGGAAATGGCAAATAATTACCAACATACTGCTGATTTCAAAAGTGTCAGGATGAATCCTGAAGCGGGATCCACACTTTTCCCATCTCACGAAAATATGCCCTTACCAACTCCGGAGGTAAACAAATCAAACACAGGGCTGACAGATAGCCCGCTGTACACCCCACACAGAAATCTCAACTAGGAGGGTGGATTCTTATGCTAATGAGTGAAACCGGCTCTGGTTCTGAAAATAATGGTGAAACCACAGTGGAATAATACCTAAAAGAACACTTTCTTGATAGTCTCTCGTACCAGCTATTGGAAATGCCAGGTTTCCTGGGCCTCAGCATGTTTCTGTCTGTGAAAACTATCCTATGCTTCAGGTTGCAGAGACCAACCTTATGACAATTATGGTGAAAAGTGCTACGGAAAAATACCAAATAGGTCTCAAGCTAGCGCTTATTTCAAAAGCGGTGCCACACACCTCTTGGGAAGATCCAGTTACTTTGGCCTAGCCTTCCATTGGTCTGGAGAAGGAATCGCCATTCCTAGCTGATGAAGCAAATGATTCTGAAAGGAACGGTGAAAAGTGCGGATCCTGTTTCAGTCTTTAGACTGAAACAGGATCCGCACTATTCACCTGTCACACAAAGGCGCACTTCTCAAGTCTGGTGCTAGTCCAACAAACCCAGGACTGACAGAGGCCCTGCAATTGCCACCCCAGAAAATTATCTCATCTCCAAAGAAGGATTCTTAGGCTAACGGTTGAAAAGTGCTCCCGAACTTGAAACAGTGGTGAAAGGACGATGAAGTAATCCTGAAAACAATCCTATCTCCAAAGACTCTGGTGCCAGGTATGGGAAATACCAAGTTATCTGGGCCTCAGGGGAGTTTTTTCTGCGAAAAGCATCATAGGCTTGAGGATGCAGAGACCAACCTTATCACTATTGCTGTGCAAAACGCCATGGAAATGGCAAATAATTACCACCATACTGCTGATTTCAAAAGTGTCAGGATGAATCCTGAAGCGGGATCCACACTTTTCCCATCTCACGAAAATATGCGCTTACCAACTCCGGAGGTAAACAAATCAAACACAGGGCTGACAGAAGGCCCGCTGTACACCCCACACAGAAATCTCAACTAGGAGGGTGGATTCTTATGCTAATGAGTGAACCCGGCTCTGGTTCTGATAATAATGGTGAAACCACAGTGGAATAATACCTAAAAAAACACTTTCTTGATAGTCTCTCGTACCAGCTATTGGAAATGCCACGTTTCCTGGGCCTCAGCATGTTTCTGTCTGTGAAAACTATCCTATGCTTCAGGTTGCAGAGACCAACCTTATGACAATTATGGTGAAAAGTGCTACGGAAAAATACCAAATAGGTCTCAAGCTAGCGCTTATTTCAAAAGCGGTGCCACACACCTCTTGGGAAGATCCAGTTACTTTGGCCTAGCCTTCCATTGGTCTGGAGAAGGAATCGCCATTCCTAGCTGATGAAGCAAATGATTCTTAAAGGAACGGTGAAAAGTGCGGATCCTGTTTCAGTCTTTAGACTGAAACAGGATCCGCACCATTCACCTGTCACACAAAGGCGCACTTCTCATGTCTGGTGCTAGTCCAACAAACCCAGGACTGACAGAGCTCCTGCAATTGCCACCCCAGAAAATTATCTCATCTCCAAAGAAAGATTCTGAGGCTAACGGTTGAAAAATGCTCCCAATCTTGAAACAGTGGTGAAAGGACCATGAAATAATCCTGAAAACAATCCTATCTCCAAAGACTCTGGTGCCAGGTATGGGAAATACCAAGTTTTCTGGGCCTCAGGGGAGTTTTTTCTGCCAAAAGCATCATAGGCTTGAGGATGCAGACACCAACCTTATCACTATTGCTGTTCAAAACGCCATGGAAATGGCAAATAATTACCACCATACTGCTGATTTCAAAAGTGTCAGGATGAATCCTGAAGCGGGATCCACACTTTTCCCATCTCACGAAAATATGCGCTTACCAACTCCGGAGGTAAACAAATCAAACACAGGGCTGATAGAAGGCCCGCTTTACACCCCACACAGAAATCTCAACTAGGAGGGTGGATTCTTATGCTAATGAGTGAAACCGGCTCTGGTTCTGAAAATAATGGTGAAACCACAGTGGAATAATACTTAAAAGAACACTTTCTTGATAGTCTCTAGTACCCACTGTTTGAAATGCCAAGTTTATTGGGGCTCAGCATGTTTCTGTCTGTGAAAACTATCCTATGCTTCAGCATGCAGAGACCAACCTTATGACAATTATGGTGAAAAGTGCTACGGAAAAATACCAAATAGTTCTCAACTTAGCGCTTATTTCAAAAGCGGTGCCACACACCTCTTGGGAAGATCCAGTTACTTTGGCCTAGCCTTCCATTGGTCTGGAGAAGGAATCGCCATTCCTAGCTGATGAAGCAAATGATTCTGAAAGGAACGGTGAAAAGTGCGGATCCTGTTTCAGTCTTTAGACTGAAACAGGATCCGCACTATTCACCTGTCACACAAAGGCGCACTTCTCATGTCTGGTGCTAGTCCAACAAACCCAGGACTGACAGAGGCCCTGCAATTGCCACCACAGAAAATTATCTCATCTCCAAAGAAGGATTCTTAGGCTAACGGTTGAAATGTGCTCCCGATCTTGAAACAGTGGTGAAAGGACGATGAAATAATCCTGAAAACAATCTTATCTCCAAAGACTCTGGTGCCAGGTATGGGAAATACCAAGTTTTCTGGGCCTCAGGGGAGTTTTTTCTGCGAAAAGCATCATAGGCTTGAGGATGCAGAGACCAACCTTACCACTATTGCTGTGCAAAACGCCATGGAAATGGCAAATAATTACCAACATACTGGTGATTTCAAAAGTGTCAGGATGAAATCTGAAGCACCATCCACGCTTTGCCCATCTCACGCAAATATGCCCTTACCAACTATGGAGGTAATCAAATCAAACACAGGGCTGGCAGAAGGCCCGCCCTTACACCCCACACAGAAATCTCAACTATGAGGTAGGATTCTTATGGTAATGCGTGAAACCGGCTCTGGTTCTGAAAATAATGGTGAAACCACAGTGGAATAATACTTAAAAGAACACTTTCTTGATAGTCTCTAGTACCCACTGTTTGAAATGCCAAGTTTATTGGGCCTCAGCATGTTTCTGTCAGTGAAAACTATCCTATGCTTCAGCATGCAGAGACCAACCTTATGACAATTATGGTGAAAAGTGCTATGGAAAAATACCAAATAATTCTCAACTTAGCGCTTCTTTCAAAAGCGGTGCCACACACCTCTTGGGAAGATCCAGTTACTTTGGCCTAGCCTTCCATTGGTCTGGAGAAGGAATCGCCATTCCTAGCTGATGAAGCAAATGATTCTGAAAGGAACGGTGAAAAGTGCGGATCCTGTTTCAGTCTTTAGACTGAAACAGGATCCGCACTATTCACCTGTCACACAAAGGAGCACTTCTCATGTCTGGTGCTAGTCCAACAAACCCAGGACTGACAGAGGCCCTGCAATTGCCACCCCAGAAAATTATCTCATCTCCAAAGAAGGATTCTTAGGCTAACGGTTGAAAAGTGCCACCGATCTTGAAACAGTGGTGAAAGGACGATGAAATAATCCTGAAAACAATCCTATCTCCAAAGACTCTGGTGCCATGTATGGGAAATACCAAGTTTTCTGGGCCTCAGGGGAGTTTTTTCTGCGAAAAGCATCATAGACTTGAGGATGCAGAGACCAACCTTATCACTATTGCTGTGCAAAACGCCATGGAAATGGCAAATAATTACCAACATCCTGCTGATTTCAAAAGTGTCAGGATGAATCCTGAAGCGGATCCACACTTTTCCCATCTCACGAAAATATGCCCTTACCAACTCCGGAGGTAAACAAATCAAACACAGGGCTGACAGAAGGCCCGCTGTACACCCCACACAGAAATCTCAACTAGGAGGGTGGATTCTTATGCTAATGAGTGAAACCGGCCCTGGTTCTGAAAATAATGGTGAAACCACAGTGGAATAATACCTAAAAGAACACTTTCTTGATAGTCTCTCGTACCAGCTATTGGAAATGCCACGTTTCCTGGGCCTCAGCATGTTTCTGTCTGTGAAAACTATCCTATGCTTCAGGTTGCAGAGACCAACCTTATGACAATTATGGTGAAAAGTGCTACGGAAAAATACCAAATAGTTCTCAAGCTAGCGCTTATTTCAAAAGCGGTGCCACACACCTCTTGGGAAGATCCACTTACTTTGGCCTAGCCTTCCATTGGTCTGGAGAAGGAATCGCCATTCCTAGCTGATGAAGCAAATGATTCTGAAAGGAACGGTGAAAAGTGCGGATCCTGTTTCAGTCTTTAGACTGAAACAGGATCCGCACTATTCACCTGTCACACAAAGGCGCACTTCTCATGTCTGGTGCTAGTCCAACAAACCCAGGACAGACAGAGGCCCTGCAATTGCCACCCCAGAAAATTATCTCATCTCCAAAGAAGGATTCTTAGGGTAACGGTTGAAAAGTGCTCCCGATCTTGAAACAGTGCTGAAACGACGATGAAATAATACTGAAAACAATCCTATCTCCAAAGACTCTGGTGCCAGGTATGGGAAATACCAAGTTATCTGGGCCTAAGGGGAGTTTTTTCTGCGAAAAGCATCATAGGCTTAAGGATGCAGAGACCAACCTTATCACTATTGCTGTGCAAAACGCCATGGAAATGGCAAATAATTACCAACATACTGGTGATTTCAGAAGTGTCAGGATGAAATCTGAAGCACCATCCCCGGTTTGCCCATCTGACGCAAATATGCACTTACCAACTATGGAGGTAATCAAATCAAACACAGGGCTGGCAGAAGGCCCGCCCTTACACCCCACACAGAAATCTCAACTATGAGGGAGGATTCTTATGGTAATGCGTGAAACCGGCTCTGGTTCTGAAAATAATGGTGAAACCACAGTGGAATAATACTTAAAAGAACACTTTCTTGATAGTCTCTGGTACCCACTGTTTGAAATGGCAAGTTTATTGGGCCTCAGCATGTTTCTGTCTGTGAAAACTATCCTATGCTTCAGCATGCAGAGACCAACCTTATGACAATTATGGTGAAAAGTGCTACGGAAAAATACCAAATAGTTCTCAACTTAGCGCTTATTTCAAAATCGGTGCCACACAGCTCTTGGGAAGATCCACTTACTTTGGCCTAGCCTTCCATTGGTCTGGAGAAGGAATCGCCATTCCTAGCTGATGAAGCAAATGATTCTGAAAGGAACGGTGAAAAGTGCGGATCCTGTTTCAGTCTTTAGACTGAAACAGGATCCGCACTATTCACCTGTCACACAAAGGCGCACTTCTCATGTCTGGTGCTAGTCCAACAAACCCAGGACTGACAGAGGCCCTGCAATTGCCACCCCAGAAAATTATCTCATCTCCAAAGAAGGATTCTTAGGCTAACGGTTGAAAAGTGCTCCCGATCTTGAAACAGTGGTGAAAGGACGATGAAATAATCCTGAAAACAATCCTATCTCCAAAGACTCTGGTGCCAGGTATGGGAAATACCAAGTTTTCTGGGCATCAGGGGAGTTTTTTCTGCGAAAAGCATCATAGGCTTGAGGATGCAGAGACCAACCTTATCACTATTGCTGTGCAAAACGCCATGGAAATGGCAAATAATTACCAACATAGTGCTGATTTCAAAAGTGTCAGGATGAATCCTGAAGCGGGATCCACACTTTTCCCATCTCACGAAAATATGCCCTTACCAACTCCGGAGGTAAACAAATCAAACACAGGGCTGACAGAAGGCCCGCTGTGCACCCCACACAGAAATCTCAACTAGGAGGGTGGATTCTTATGCTAATGAGTGAAACCGGCTCTGGTTCTTAAAATAATGGTGAAACCACAGTGGAGTAATACCTAAAAGAACACTTTCTTGATAGTCTCTCGTACCAGCTATTGGAAATGCCAGGTTTCCTGGGCCTCAGCATGTTTCTGTCTGTGAAAACTATCCTATGCTTCAGGATGCAGAGACCAACCTTATGACAATTATGGTGAAAAGTGCTACGGAAAAATACCAAATAGGTCTCAACCTAGCGCTTATTTCAAAAGCGGTGCCACACACCTCTTGGGAAGATCCAGTTACTTTGGCCTAGCCTTCCATTGGTCTGGAGAAGGAATCCCCATTCCTAGCTGATGAAGCAAATGATTCTGAAAGGAACGGTGAAAAGTGCGGATCCTGTTTCAGTCTTTAGACTGAAACAGGATCCGCACTATTCACCTGTCACACAAAGGCGCACTTCTCATGTCTGGTGCTAGTCCAACAAACCCAGGACTGACAGGAGGCCCTGCAATTGCCACCCCAGAAAATTATCTCATCTCCAAAGAAGGATTCTGAGGCTAACGGTTGAAAAATGCTCCCAATCTTGAAACAGTGGTGAAAGGACGATGAAATAATCCTGAAACCAATCCTATCTCCAAAGACTCCGGTGCCAGGTATGGGAAATACCAAGTTCTCTGTGCCTCAGGGGAGTTTTTTCTGCGAAAAGCATCATAGGCTTAAGGATGCAGAGACCAACCTTATCACTATTGCTGTGCAAAACGCCATGGAAACGGCAAATAATTATCAACATACTGGTGAGTTCAAAGGTGTCAGGATGAAATCTGAAGCACCATCCACGCTTTTCCCATCTCACGCAAATATGCACTTACCAACTATGGAGGTAATCAAATCAAACACAGGGCTGGCAGAAGGCCCGCCCTTACACCCCACACAGAAATCTCAACTATGAGGGAGGATTCTTATGGTAATGCGTGAAACCGGCTCTGGTTCTGAAAATAATGGTGAAACCACAGTGGAATAATACTTAAAAGAACACTTTCTTGATAGTCTCTAGTACCCACTGTTTGAAATGCCAAGTTTATTGGGCCTCAGCATGTTTCTGTCTGTGAAAACTATCCTATGCTTCAGCATGCAGAGACCAACCTTATGACAATTACGGTGAAAAGTGCTACGGAAAAATACCAAATAGTTCTCAACTTAGCGCTTATTTCAAAAGCGGTGCCACACACCTCTTGGGAAGATCCAGTTACTTTGGCCTAGCCTTCCATTGGTCTGGAGAAGGAATCGCCATTCCTAGCTGATGAAGCAAATGATTCTGAAAGGAACGGTGAAAAGTGCGGATCCTGTTTCAGTCTTTAGACTGAAACAGGATCCGCACTATTCACCTGTCACACAAAGGCACACTTCTCATGTCTGGTGCTAGTCCAACAAACCCAGGACTGACAGAGGCCCTGCAATTGCCATCCCAGAAAATTATCTCATCTCCAAAGAAGGATTCTGAGGCTAACGGTTGAAAAATGCTCCCGATCTTGAAACAGTGGTGAAAGGAGGATGAAATAATCCTGAAAACAATCCTATCTCCAAAGACGCTGGTGCCAGGTGTGGGAAATACCAAGTTTTCTGGGCCTAAGGGGAGTTTTTTCTCCGAAAAGCATCATAGGCTTGAGGATGCAGAGACAAACCTTACCACTATTGCTGTGCAAAACGCCATGGAAATGGCAAATAATTACCAACATACTGCTGATTTCAAAAGTGTCAGGATGAATCCTGAAGCGGGATCCACACTCTTCCCATCTCACGAAAATATGCCCTTACCAACTCCGGAGGTAAAAAAATCAAACACAGGGCTGACAGAAAGCCCGCTGTACACCCCACACAGAAATCTCAACTAGGAGGGTGGATTCTTATGCTAATGAGTGAAACCGGCTCTGGTTCTGAAAATAATTTTTAAAACCACAGTGGAATAATACTTAAAAGAACACTTTCTTGATAGTCTCTCGTACCAGATATTGGAAATGCCACGTTTCCTGGGCCTCAGCATGTTTCTGTCTGTGAAAACTATCCTATGCTTCAGGATGCAGAGACCAACCTTATGACAATTATGGTGAAAAGTGCTACGGAAAAATACCAAATAGGTCTCAACCTAGCGTTTATTTCAAAAGCGGTGCCACACACCTCTTGGGAAGATCCAGTTACTTTGGCCTAGCCTTCCATTGGTCTGGAGAAGGAATCGCCATTCCTAGCTGATGAAGCAAATGATTCTGAAAGGAACGGTGAAAAGTGAGGATCCTGTTTCAGTCTTTAGACAGAAACAGGATCCGCACTATTCACCTGTCACACAAAGGCGCACTTCTCATGTCTGGTGCTAGTCCAACAAACCCAGGACTGACAGAGGCCCTGCAATTGCCACCCCAGAAAATTATCTCATCTCCAAAGAAGGATTCTGAGGCTAACGGTTGAAAAATGCTCCCGATCTTGAAACAGTGGTGAAAGGACGATGAAATAATACTGAAAACAATCCTATCTCCAAACACTCTTGTGCCAGGTATGGGAAATACC
This sequence comes from Lemur catta, assembly GCF_020740605.2. Lineage (NCBI taxonomy): Eukaryota > Metazoa > Chordata > Mammalia > Primates > Lemuridae > Lemur > Lemur catta. The sequence goes on along the minus strand of NC_059133.1, from coordinate 40,281,491 downwards.
AAGTTATCTGGGCCTAAGGGGAGTTTTTTCTGCGAAAAGCATCATAGGCTTAAGGATGCAGAGACCAACCTTATCACTATTGCTGTGCAAAACGCCATGGAAATGGCAAATAATTACCAACATACTGGTGATTTCAGAAGTGTCAGGATGAAATCTGAGGCACCATCCACGCTTTGCCCATCTGACGCAAATATGCACTTACCAACTATGGAGGTAATCAAATCAAACACAGGGCTGGCAGAAGGCCCGCCCTTACACCCCAAACAGAAATCTCAACTATGAGGGAGGATTCTTATGGTAATGCGTGAAACCGGCTCTGGTTCTGAAAATAATGGTGAAACCACAGTGGAATAATACTTAAAAGAACACTTTCTTGATAGTCTCTAGTACCCACTGTTTGAAATGCCAAGTTTATTGGGCCTCAGCATGTTTCTGTCTGTGAAAACTATCCTATGCTTCAGCATGCAGAGACCAACCTTATGACAATTATGGTGAAAAGTGCTACGGAAAAATACCAAATAGTTCTCAACTTAGCGCTTATTTCAAAAGCGGTGCCACACACCTCTTGGGAAGATCCAGTTACTTTGGCCTAGCCTTCCATTGGTCTGGAGAAGGAATCGCCATTCCTAGCTGATGAAGCAAATGATTCTGAAAGGAACGGTGAAAAGTGCGGATCCTGTTTCAGTCTTTAGACTGAAACAGGATCCGCACTATTCACCTGTCACACAAAGGCGCACTTCTCATGTCTGGTGCTAGTCCAACAAACCCAGGACTGACAGAGGCCCTGCAATTGCCACCCCAGAAAATTATCTCATCTCCAAAGAAGGATTCTTAGGCTAACGGTTGAAAAGTGCTCCCGATCTTGAAACAGTGGTGAAAGGACGATGAAATAATCCTGAAAACAATCCTATCTCCAAAGACTCTGGTGCCAGGTATGTGAAATACCAAGTTGTCTGGGCCTCAGGGGAGTTTTTTCTGCGAAAAGCATCATAGGCTTGAGGATGCAGAGACCAACCTTATCACTATTGCTGTGCAAAACGCCATGGAAATGGCAAATAATTACCAACATACTGCTGATTTCAAAAGTGTCAGGATGAATCCTGAAGCGGGACTAACACCATTTCCATCTCACGAAAATATGCCCTTACCAACTCCAGAGGTAAACAAATCAAACACAGGGCTGACAGAAGGCCCGCTGTACAGCCCACACAGAAATCTCAACTAGGAGTGTGGATTCTTATGCTAATGAGTGAAACCGGCTCTGGTTCTGAAAATAATGGTGAAACCACAGTGGAATAATACCTAAAAGAACACTTTCTTGATAGTCTCTCGTACCAGCTATTGGAAATGCCACGTTTCCTGGGCCTCAGCATGTTTCTGTCTGTGAAAACTATCCTATGCTTCAGGTTGCAGAGACCAACCTTATGACAATTATGGTGAAAAGTGCTACGGAAAAATACCAAATAGGTCTCAAGCTAGCGCTTATTTCAAAAGCGGTGCCACACACCTCTTGGGAAGATCCAGTTACTTTGGCCTAGCCTTCCATTGGTCTGGAGAAGGAATCCCTATTCCTAGCTGATGAAGCAAATGATTCTGAAAGGAACGGTGAAAAGTGCGGATCCTGTTTCAGTCTTTAGACTGAAACAGGATCCGCACTATTCACCTGTCACACAAAGGCGCACTTCTCATGTCTGGTGCTAGTCCAACAAACCCAGGACTGACAGGAGGCCCTGCAATTGCCACCCCAGAAAATTATCTCATCTCCAAAGAAGGATTCTGAGGCTAACGGTTGAAAAATGCTCCCAATCTTGAAACAGTGGTGAAAGGACGATGAAATAATCCTGAAAACTATCCTATCTCCAAAGAGGCTGGAGCCAGGTATGGGAAATACCAAGTTTTCTGGGCCTCAGGGGAGTTTTTTCTGCGAAAAGCATCATAGGCTTGAGGATGCAGAGACCAACCTTATCACTATTGCTGTGCAAAACGCCATGGAAATGGCAAATAATTACCAACATACTGCTGATTTCAAAAGTGCCAGGATGAATCCTGAAGCGGGATCCACACTTTTCCCATCTCACGAAAATATGCCCTTACCAACTCCGGAGGTAAACAAATCAAACACAGGGCTGACAGAAGGCCCGCTGTACACCCCACACAGAAATCTCAACTAGGAGGGTGGATTCTTATGCTAATGAGTGAAACGGGCTCTTGTTCTGAAAATAATGGTGAAACCACAGTGGAATAATACCTAAAAGAACACTTTCTTGATAGTCTCTCGTACCAGCTATTGGAAATGCCAGGTTTCCTGGGCCTCAGCATGTTTCTGTCTGTGAAATCTATCCTATGCTTCAGGTTGCAGAGACCAACCTTATGACAATTATGGTGAAAAGTGCTCCGGAAAAATACCAAATAGGTCTCAAGCTAGCGCTTATTTCAAAGGCGGTGCCACACACCTCTTGGGAAGATCCAGTTACTTTGGCCTAGCCTTCCGTTGGTCTGGAGAAGGAATCGCCATTCCTAGCTGATGAAGCAAATGATTCTGAAAGGAACGGTGAAAAGTGCGGATCCTGTTTCAGTCTTTAGACTGAAACAGGATCCGCACTATTCACCTGTCACACAAAGGCGCACTTCTCATGTCTGGTGCTAGTCCAACAAACCCAGGACTGACAGAGGCCCTGCAATTGCCACCACAGAAAATTATCTCATCTCCAAAGAAGGATTCTTAGGCTAACGGTTGAAAAGTGCTCCCGATCTTGAAACAGTGGTGAAAGGACGATGAAATAATCCTGAAAACAATCCTATCTCCAAAGACTCTGGTGCCAGGTATGGGAAATACCAAGTTTTCTGGGCCTCAGGTGAGTTTTTTCTGCGAAAAGCATCATAGGCTTGAGGATGCAGAGACCAACCTTATCACTATTGCTGTGCAAAACGCCATGGAAATGGCAAATAATTACCAACATACTGGTGATTTCAGAAGTGTCAGGATGAAATCTGAAGCCCCATCCACGCATTGCCCATCTCACGCAAATATGCACTTACCAACTATGGAGGTAATCAAATCAAACACAGGGCTGGAGAAGGCCCGCCCTTACACCCCACACAGAAATCTCAACTATGAGGGAGGATTCTTATGGTAATGCGTGAAATCGGCTCTGGTTCTGAAAATAATGGTGAAACCACAGTGGAATAATACTTAAAAGAACACTTTCTTGATAGTCTCTAGTACCCACTGTTTGAAATGCCAAGTTTATTGGGCCTCAGCATGTTTCTGTCTGTGAAAACTGTCCTATGCTTCAGCATGCAGAGACCAACCTTATGACAATTATGGTGAAAAGTGCTACGGAAAAATACCAAATAGGTCTCAACTTAGCGCTTATTTCAAAAGCGGTGCCACACACCTCTTGGGAAGATCCAGTTACTTTGGCCTAGCCTTCCATTGGTCTGGAGAAGGAATCGCCATTCCTAGCTGATGAAGCAAATGATTCTGAAAGGAACGGTGAAAAGTGCGGATCCTGTTTCAGTCTTTAGACTGAAACAGGATCCGCACTATTCACCTGTCACACAAAGGCGCACTTCTCATGTCTGGTGCTAGTCCAACAAACCCAGGACTGACAGAGGCCCTGCAATTGCCACCCCAGAAAATTATCTCATCTCCAAAGAAGGATTCTTAGGCTAACGGTTGAAAAGTGCTCCCGATCTTGAAACAGTGGTGAAAGGACGATGAAATAATCCTGAAAACTATCCTATCTCCAAAGAGGCTGGTTCCAGGTATGGGAAATACCAAGTTTTCTGGGCCTCAGGGGAGTTTTTTCTGCGAAAAGCATCATAGGCTTGAGGATGCAGAGACCAACCTTATCACTATTGCTGTGCAAAACGCCATGGAAATGGCAAATAATTACCAACATACTGCTGATCTCAAAAGTGCCAGGATGAATCCTGAAGCGGGATCCACACTTTTCCCATCTCACGAAAATATGCCCTTACCAACTCCGGAGGTAAACAAATCAAACACAGGGCTGACAGAAGGCCCGCTGTACACCCCACACAGAAATCTCAACTAGGAGGGTGGATTCTTATGCTAATGAGTGAAACCGGCTCTCGTTCTGAAAATAATGGTGAAACCACAGTGGAATAATACCTAAAAGAACACTTTCTTGATAGTCTCTCGTACCAGCTATTGGAAATGCCAGGTTTCCTGGGCCTCAGCATGTTTCTGTCTGTGAAAACTATCCTATGCTTCAGGTTGCAGAGACCAACCTTATGACAATTATGGTGAAAAGTGCTACGGAAAAATACCAAATAGGTCTCAAGCTAGCGCTTATTTCAAAAGCGGTGCCACACACCTCTTGGGAAGATCCAGTTACTTTGGCCTAGCCTTCCATTGGTCTGGAGAAGGAATCCCCATTCCTAGCTGATGAAGCAAATGATTCTGAAAGGAACGGTGAAAAGTGCGGATCCTGTTTCAGTCTTTAGACTGAAACAGGATCCGCACTATTCACCTGTCACACAAAGGCGCACTTCTCATGTCTGGTGCTAGTCCAACAAACCCAGGACTGACAGAGGCCCTGCAATTGCCACCCCAGAAAATTATCTCATCTCCAAAGAAGGATTCTGAGGCTAACGGTTGAAAAATGCTCCCAATCTTGAAACAGTGGTGAAAGGACGATGAAATAATACTGAAAACAATCCTATCTCCAAAGACTCTGGTGCCAGGTATGGGAAATACCAAGTTGTCTGGGCCTCAGGGGAGTTTTTTCTGCGAAAAGCATCATAGGCTTGAGAATGCAGAGACCAACCTTATCACTATTGCTGTGCAAAACGCCATGGAAATGGCAAATAAATACCAACATACTGGTGATTTCAAAAGTGTCAGGATGAAATCTGAAGCACCATCCACGCTTTGCCCATCTAACGCAGATATGCACTTACCAACTATGGAGGTAATCAAATCAAACACAGGGCTGGCAGAAGGCCCGCCCTTACACCCCAAACAGAAATCTCAACTATGAGGGAGGATTCTTATGGTAATGCGTGAAACCGGCTCTGGTTCTGAAAATAATGGTGAAACCACAGTGGAATAATACTTAAAAGAACACTTTCTTGATAGTCTCTAGTACCCACTGTTTGAAATGCCAAGTTTATTGGGCCTCAGCATGTTTCTGTCTGTGAAAACTATCCTATGCTTCAGCATGCAGAGACCAACCTTATGACAATTATGGTGAAAAGTGCTACGGAAAAATACCAAATAGGTCTCAACCTAGCGCTTATTCCAAAAGCGGTGCCACACACCTCTTGGGAAGATCCAGTTACTTTGGCCTGGCCTTCCATTGGTCTGGAGAAGGAATCCCCATTCCTAGCTGATGAAGCAAATGATTCTGAAAGGAACGGTGAAAAGTGCGGATCCTGTTTCAGTCTTTAGACTGAAACAGGATCCGCACTATTCACCTGTCACACAAAGGCGCACTTCTCATGTCTGGTGCTAGTCCAACAAACCCAGGACTGACAGAGGCCCTGCAATTGCCACCCCAGAAAATTATCTCATCTCCAAAGAAGGATTCAGAGGCTAACGGTTTAAAAATGCTCCCGATCTTGAAACAGTGGTGAAAGGACTATGAAATAATCCTGAAAACTATCCTATCTCCAAAGAGGCTGGTGCCAGGTATGGGAAATACCAAGTTTTCTGGGCCTCAGGGGAGTTTTTTCTGCGAAAAGCATCATAGGCTTGAGGATGCAGAGACCAACCTTTTCACTATTGCTGTGCAAAACGCCATGGAAATGGCAAATAATTACCAACATACTGCTGATTTCAAAAGTGTCAGGATGAATCCTGAAGCGGGATCCACACTTTTCCCATCTCATGAAAATATGCCCTTCTCAACTCCGGAGGTAAACAAATCAAACACAGGGCTGACAGAAGGCCCGCTGTACACCCCACACAGAAATCTCAACTAGGAGGGTGGATTCTTATGCTAATCAGTGAAACCGGCTCTGGTTCTGAAAATAATGGTGAAACCACAGTGGAATAATACCTAAAAGAACATTTTCTTGATAGTCTCTCGTACCAGCTATTGGAAATGCCACGTTTCCTGGGCCTCAGCATGTTTCTGTCTGTGAAAACTATCCTATGCTTCAGGTTGCAGAGACCAACCTTATGACAATTATGGTGAAAAGTGCTACGGAAAAATACCAAATAGGTCTCAACTTAGCGCTTATTTCAAAAGCGGTGCCACACACCTCTTGGGAAGATCCAGTTACTTTGGCCTAGCCTTCCATTGGTCTGGAGAAGGAATCGCCATTCCTAGCTGATGAAGCAAATGATTCTGAAAGGAACGGTGAAAAGTGCGGATCCTGTTTCAGTCTTTAGACTGAAACAGGATCCGCACTATTCACCTGTCACACAAAGGCGCACTTGTCATGTCTGGTGCTAGTCCAACAAACCCAGGACTGACAGAGGCCCTGCAATTGCCACCCCAGAAAATTATCTCATCTCCAAAGAAGGATTCTTAGGCTAACGGTTGAAAAGTGCCACCGATCTTGAAACAGTGGTGAAAGGACGATGAAATAATCCTGAAAACAATCCTATCTCCAAAGACTCTGGTGCCAGGTATGGGAAATACCAAGTTTTCTGGGCCTCAGGGGAGTTTTTTCTGCGAAAAGCATCATAGGCTTGAGGATGCAGAGACCAACCTTATCACTATTGCTGTGCAAAACGCCATGGAAATGGCAAATAATTACCAACATACTGCTGATTTCAAAAGTGTCAGGATGAATCCTGAAGCGGGATCCACACTTTTCCCATCTCACGAAAATATGCCCTTACCAACTCCGGAGGTAAACAAATCAAACACAGGGCTGACAGAAGGCCCGCTGTACACCCCACACAGAAATCTCAACTAGGAGGGTGGATTCTTATGCTAATGAGTGAAACGGGCTCTTGTTCTGAAAATAATGGTGAAACCACAGTGGAATAATACCTAAAAGAACACTTTCTTGATAGTCTCTCGTACCAGCTATTGGAAATGCCACGTTTCCTGAGCCTCAGCATGTTTCTGTCTGTGAAAACTATCCTATGCTTCAGGTTGCAGAGACCAACCTTATGACAATTATGGTGAAAAGTGCTACGGAAAAATACCACATAGGTCTCAAGCTAGCGCTTATTTCAAAAGCGGTGCCACACACCTCTTGGGAAGATGCAGTTACTTTGGCCTAGCCTTCCATTGGTCTGGAGAAGGAATCGCCATTCCTAGCTGATGAAGCAAATGATTCTGAAAGGAACAGTGAAAAGTGCGGATCCTGTTTCAGTCTTTAGACTGAAACAGGATCCGCACTATTCACCTGTCACACAAAGGCGCACTTCTCATGTCTGGTGCTAGTCCAACAAACCCAGGACTGACAGAGGCCCTGCAATTGCCACCCCAGAAAATTATCTCATCTCCAAAGAAGGATTCTGAGGCTAACGGTTGAAAAATGCTCCCGATCTTGAAACAGTGGTGAAAGGACGATGAAATAATCCTGAAAACAATCCTATCTCCAAAGAGGCTGGTGCCAGGTATGGGAAATACCAAGTTATCTGGGCCTAAGGGGAGTTTTTTCTGCGAAAAGCATCATAGGCTTAAGGATGCAGAGACCAACCTTATCACTATTGCTGTGCAAAACGCCTTGGAAATGGCAAATAAATACCAACATACTGGTGATTTCAAAAGTGTCAGGATAAAATCTGAAGCACCATCCACGCTTTGCCCATCTGACGCAAATATGCACTTACCAACTATGGAGGTAATCAAATCAAACACAGGGCTGGCAGAAGGCCCGCCCTTACACCCCACACAGAAATCTCAACTATGAGGGAGGATTCTTATGGTAATGCGTGAAACCGGCTCAGGTTCTGAAAATAATGGTGAAACCACAGTGGAATAATACTTAAAAGAACACTTTCTTGATAGTCTCTAGTACCCACTGTTTGAAATGCCAAGTTTATTGGGCCTCAGCATGTTTCTGTCTGTGAAAACTATCCTATGCTTCAGGTTGCAGAGACCAACCTTATGACAATTATGGTGAAAAGTGCTACGGAAAAATACCAAATAGGTCTCAAGCTAGCGCTTATTTCAAAAGCGGTGCGACACACCTCTTGGGAAGATCCAGTTACTTTGGCCTAGCCTTCCACTGGTCTGGAGAAGGAATCGCCATTTCTAGCTGATGAAGCAAATGATTCTGAAAGGGACGGTGAAAAGTGTGGATCCTGTTTCAGTCTTTAGACTGAAACAGGATCCGCACTATTCACCTGTCACACAAAGGCGCACTTCTCATGTCTGGTGCTAGTCCAACAAACCCAGGACTGACACAGGCCCTGCAATTGCCACCCCAGAAAATTATCTCATCTCCAAAGAAGTATTCTGAGGCTAACGGTTGAAAAGTGCTCCCGATCTTGAAACAGTGGTGAAAGGACGATGAAATAATACTGAAAACAATCCTATCTCCAAAGACTCCGGTGCCAGGTATGGGAAATACCAAGTTTTCTGGGCCTCAGGGGAGTTTTTTCTGCGAAAAGCATCATAGACTTTGAGGATGCAGAGACCAACCTTATCACTATTGCTGTGCAAAACGCCATGGAAATGGCAAATAATTACCAACATACTGCTGATTTCAAAAGTGTCAGGATGAATCCTGAAGCGGGATCCACACTTTTCCCATCTCACGAAAATATGCCCTTACCAACTCCGGAGGTAAACAAATCAAACACAGGGCTGACAGAAGGCCGGCTGTACACCCCACAGAGAAATCTCAACTAGGAGGGTGGATTCTTATGCTAATGAGTGAAACCGGCTCTGGTTCTGAAAATAATGGTGAAACCACAGTGGAATAATACCTAAAAGAACACTTTCTTGATAGTCTCTCGTACCAGCTATTGGAACTGCCACGTTTCCTGGGCCTCAGCATGTTTCTGTCTGTGAAAACTATCCTAAGCTTCATGTTGCAGAGACCAACCTTATGACAATTATGGTGAAAAGTTCTACCGAAAAATACCAAATAGGTCTCAACCTAGCGCTTATTCCAAAAGTGGTGCCACACACCTCTTGGGAAGATCCAGTTACTTTGGCCTAGCCTTCCATTGGTCTGGAGAAGGAATCGCCATTCCTAGCTGATGAAGCAAATGATTCTGAAAGCAACGGTGAAAAGTGCGGATCCTGTTTCAGTCTTTAGACTGAAACAGGATCCGCACTATTCACCTGTCACACAAAGGCGCACTTCTCATGTCTGGTGCTAGTCCAACAAACCCAGGACTGACAGAGGCCCTGCAATTGCCACCCCAGAAAATTATCTCATCTCCAAAGAAGGATTCTTAGGCTAACGGTTGAAAAGTGCCACCGATCTTGAAACAGTGGTGAAAGGACGATGAAATAATCCTGAAAACAATCCTATCTCCAAAGACTCTGGTGCCAGGTATGGGAAATACCAAGTTTTCTGGGCCTCAGGGGAGTTTTTTCTGCGAAAAGCATCATAGGCTTGAGGATGCAGAGACCAACCTTATCACTACTGCTGTGCAAAACGCCATGGAAATGGCAAATAATTACCAACATACTGCTGATTTCAAAAGTGTCAGGATGAATCCTGAAGCGGGATCCACACTTTTCCCATCTCACGAAAATATGCCCTTACCAACTCCGGAGGTAAACAAATCAAACACAGGGCTGACAGAAGGCCCGCTGTACACCCCACACAGAAATCTCAACTAGGAGGGTGGATTCTTATGCTAATGAGTGAAATGGGCTCTTGTTCTGAAAATAATGGTGAAACCACAGTGGAATAATACCTAAAAGAACACTTTCTTGATAGTCTCTCGTACCAGCTATTGGAAATGCCACGTTTCCTGGGCCTCAGCATGTTTCTGTCTGTGAAAACTATCATATGCTTCAGGTTGCAGAGACCAACCTTATGACAATTATGGTGAAAAGTGCTACGGAAAAATACCAAATAGGTCTCAAGCTAGCGCTTATTTCAAAAGCGGTGCCACACACCTCTTGGGAAGATCCAGTTACTTTGGCCTAGCCTTCCATTGGTCTGGAGAAGGAATCGCCATTCCTAGCTGATGAAGCAAATGATTCTGAAAGGAACGGTGAAAAGTGCGGATCCTGTTTCAGTCTTTAGACTGAAACAGGATCCGCACTATTCACCTTTCACACAAAGGCGCACTTCTCATGTCTGGTGCAAGTCCAACAAACCCAGGACTGACAGAGGCTCTGCAATTGCCACCCCAGAAAATTATCTCATCTCCAAAGAAGGATTCTGAGGCTAACGGTTGAAAAGTGCTCCCGATCTTGAAACAGTGGTGAAAGGACGATGAAATAATCCTGAAAACAATCCTATCTCCAAAGACTCTGGTGCCAGGTATGGGAAATACCAAGTTTTCTGGGCCTCAGGGGAGATTTTTCTGTGAAAAGCATCATAGGCTTGAGGATGCAGAGACCAACCTTATCACTATTGCTGTGCAAAACGCCATGGAAATGGCAAATAATTACCAACATACTGCTGATTTCAAAAGGGTCAGGATGAATCCTGAAGCGGGATCCACACTTTTCCCATCTCACGAAAATATGCCCTTACCAACTCCGGAGGTAAACAAATCAAACACAGGGCTGACAGAAGGCCCGCTGTACACCCCACACAGAAATCTCAACTAGGAGGGTGGATTCTTATGCTAATGAGTGAAACCGGCTCTGGTTCTGAAAATAATGGTGAAACCACAGTGGAATAATACCTAAAAGAACACTTTCTTGATAGTCTCTGGTACCAGCTATTGGAAATGCCACGTTTCCTGGGCCTCAGCATGTTTCTGTCTGTGAAAACTATCCTATGCTTCAGGATGCAGAGACCAACCTTATGACAATTATGGTGAAAAGTGCTACGGAAAAATACCAAATAGGTCTCAACCTAGCGCTTATTTCAAAAGCGGTGCCACACACCTCTTGGGAAGATCCAGTTACTTTGGCCTAGCCTTCCATTGGTCTGGAGAAGGAATCGCCATTCCTAGCTGATGAAGCAAATGATTCTGAAAGGAATGGTGAAAAGTGCGGATCCAGTTTCAGTCTTTAGACTGAAACAGGATCCGCACTATTCACCTGTCACACAAAGGCGCACTTCTCATGTCTGGTGCTAGTCCAACAAACCCAAGACTGACAGAGGCCCTGCAATTGCCACCCCAGAAAATTATCTCATCTCCAAAGAAGGATTCTTAGGCTAACGGTTGAAAAGTGCTCCCGATCTTGAAACAGTGGTGAAAGGACGATGAAATAATCCTGAAAACAATCCTATCTCCAAAGACTCTGGTGCCAGGTATGGGAAATACCAAGTTGTCTGGGCCTCAGGGGAGTTTTTTCTGCGAAAAGCATCATAGGCTTGAGAATGCAGAGACCAACCTTATCACTATTGCTGTGCAAAACGCCATGGAAATGGCAAATAAGTACCAACATACTGGTGATTTCAAAAGTGTCAGGATGAAATCTGAAGCACCATCCACGCTTTGCCCATCTGACGCAGATATGCACTTACCAACTATGGAGGTAATCAAATCAAACACAGGGCTGGCAGAAGGCCCGCCCTTACACCCCACACAGAAATCTCAACTATGAGGGAGGATTCTTATGGTAATGCGTGAAACCGGCTCTGGTTCTGAAAATAATGGTGAAACCACAGTGGAATAATACTTAAAAGAACACTTTCTTGATAGTCTCTAGTACCCACTGTTTGAAATGCCAAGTTTATTGGGCCTCAGCATGTTTCTGTCTGTGAAAACTATCCTATGCTTCAGCATGCAGAGACCAACCTTATGACAATTATGGTGAAAAGTGCTACGGAAAAATACCAAATAGTTCTCAACTTAGCGCTTATTTCAAAAGCGGTGCGACACACCTCTTGGGAAGATCCAGTTACTTTGGCCTAGCCTTCCACTGGTCTGGAGAAGGAATCGCCATTCCTAGCTGATGAAGCAAATGATTCTGAAAGGAACGGTGAAAAGTGTGGATCCTGTTTCAGTCTTTAGACTGAAACAGGATCCGCACTATTCACCTGTCACACAAAGGCGCACTTCTCATGTCTGGTGCTAGTCCAACAAACCCAGGACTGACAGAGGCCCTGCAATTGCCACCCCAGAAAATTATCTCATCTCCAAAGAATGATTCTGAGGCTACCGGTTTAAAAAAGCTCCCGATCTTGAAATAGTGGTGAAAGGACGATGAAATAATCCTGAAAACAATCCTATCTCCAAAGAGGCTGGTGCCAGGTATGGGAAATACCAAGTTATCTGGGCCTAAGGGGAGTTTTTTCTGCGAAAAGCATCATAGGCTTAAGGATGCAGAGACCAACCTTATCACTATTGCTGTGCAAAACGCCGTGGAAATGGCAAATAAATACCAACATACTGCTGATTTCAAAAGTGTCAGGATGAATCCTGAAGCGGGATCCACACTTTTCCCATCTCACGAAAATATGCCCTTACCAACTCCGGAGGTAAACAAATCAAACACAGGGCTAACAGAAGGGCCGCTGTACACCCCACACAGAAATCTCAACTAGGAGGGTGGATTCTTATGCTAATCAGTGAAACGGGCTCTGGTTCTGAAAATAATGGTGAAACCACAGTGGAATAATACCTAAAAGAACACTTTCTTGATAGTCTCACGTACCAGCTATTGGAAATGCCACGTTTCCTGGGCCTCAGCATGTTTCTGTCTGTGAAAACTATCCTATGCTTCAGGTTGCAGAGACCAACCTTATGACAATTATGGTGAAAAGTGCTACGGAAAAATACCAAATAGGTCTCAAGCTAGCGCTTATTTCAAAAGCGGTGCCACACACCTCTTGGGAAGATCCAGTTACTTTGGCCTAGCCTTCCATTGGTCTGGAGAAGGAATCGCCATTCCTAGCTGATGAAGCAAATGATTCTGAAAGGAACAGTGAAAAGTGCGGATCCTGTTTCAGTCTTTAGACTGAAACAGGATCCGCACTATTCACCTGTCACACAAAGGCGCACTTCTCATGTCTGGTGCTAGTCCAACAAACCCAGGACTGACAGAGGCCCTGCAATTGCCACCCCAGAAAATTATCTCATCTCCAAAGAAGGATTCTGAGGCTAACGGTTGAAAAATGCTCCCGATCTTGAAACAGTGGTGAAAGACGATGAAATAATCCTGAAAACAATCCTATCTCCAAAGACTCTGGTGCCAGGTATGGGAAATACCAAGTTATCTGGGACTAAGGGGAGTTTTTTCTGCGAAAAGCATCATAGGCTTAAGGATGCAGAGACCAACCTTATCACTATTGCTGTGCAAAACGCCTTGGAAATGGCAAATAAATACCAACATACTGGTGATTTCAAAAGTGTCAGGATAAAATCTGAAGCACCATCCACGCTTTGCCCATCTGACGCAAATATGCACTTACCAACTATGGAGGTAATCAAATCAAACACAGGGCTGGCAGAAGGCCCGCCCTTACACCCCACACAGAAATCTCAACTATGAGGGAGGATTCTCATGGTAATGCGTGAAACCGGCTCTGGTTCTGAAAATAATGGTGAAACCACAGTGGAATAATACTTAAAAGAACACTTTCTTGATAGTCTCTAGTACCCACTGTTTGAAATGCCAAGTTTATTGGGCCTCAGCATGTTTCTGTCTGTGAAAACTATCCTATGCTTCAGCATGCAGAGACCAACCTTATGAAAATTATGGTGAAAAGTGCTACGGAAAAATACCAAATAGTTCTCAACTTAGCGCTTATTTCAAAAGCGGTGCCACACACCTCTTGGGAAGATCCAGTTACTTTGGCCTAGCCTTCCATTGGTCTGGAGAAGGAATCGCCATTCCTAGCTGATGAAGCAAATGATTCTGAAAGGAACGGTGAAAAGTGCGGATCCTGTTTCAGTCTTTAGACTGAAACAGGATCCGCACTATTCACCTGTCACACAAAGGCGCACTTCTCATGTCTGGTGCTAGTCCAACAAACCCAGGACTGACAGAGGCCCTGCAATTGCCACCACAGAAAATTATCTCATCTCCAAAGAAGGATTCTTAGGCTAACGGTTGAAAAGTGCTCCCGATCTTGAAACAGTGGTGAAAGGACGATGAAATAATCCTGAAAACAATCCTATCTCCAAAGACTCTGGTGCCAGGTATGGGAAATACCAAGTTTTCTGGGCCTCAGGGGAGTTTTTTCTGCGAAAAGCATCATAGGCTTGAGGATGCAGAGACCAACCTTATCACTACTGCTGTGCAAAACGCAATGGAAATGGCAAATAATTACCAACATACTGCTGATTTCAAAAGTGTCAGGATGAATCCTGAAGCGAGATCCACACTTTTCCCATCTCACGAAAATATGCGCTTACCAACTCCGGAGGTAAACAAATCAAACACAGGGCTGACAGAAGGCCCGCTGTACACCCCACACAGAAATCTCAACTAGGAGGGTGGATTCTTATGCTAATGAGTGAAACCGGCTCTGGTTCTGAAAATAATGGTGAAACCACAGTGGAATAATACCTGAAAGAAGACTTTCTTGATAGTCTCTCGTACCAGCTATTGGAAATGCCAGGTTTCCTGGGCCTCAGCATGTTTCTGTCTGTGAAAACTATCCTATGCTTCAGGTTGCAGAGACCAACCTCATGACAGTTATGGAAAAAGTGCTACGGAAAAATACCAAATAGGTCTCAAGCTAGCGCTTATTTCAAAAGCGGTGCCACACACCTCTTGGGAAGATCCACTTACTTTGGCCTAGCCTTCCATTGGTCTGGAGAAGGAATCGCCTTTCCTAGCTGATGAAGCAAATGATTCTGAAAGGAACGGTGAAAAGTGCGGATCCTGTTTCAGTCTTTAGACTGAAACAGGATCCGCACTATTCACCTGTCACACAAAGGCGCACTTCTCATGTCTGGTGCTAGTCCAACAAACCCAGGACTGACAGAGGCCCTGCAATTGCCACCCCAGAAAATTATCTCATCTCCAAAGAAGGATTCTGAGGCTAACGGTTAAAAAATGCTCCCGATCTTGAAACAGTGGTGAAAGGACGATGAAATAATACTGAAAACAATCCTATCTACAAAGACTCTGGTGCTAGGTATGGGAAATACCAAGTTATCTGGGCCTAAGGGGAGTTTTTTCTGCGAAAAGCATCATAGGCTTAAGGATGCAGAGACCAACCTTATCACTATTGCTGTGCAAAACGCCATGGAAATGGCAAATAATTACCAACATACTGGTGATTTCAAAAGTGTCAGGATGAAATCTGAAGCACCATCCACGCTTTGCCCATCTGACGCAAATATGCACTTACCAACTATGGAGGTAATCAAATCAAACACAGGGCTGGCAGAAGGCCCGCCCTTACACCCCACACAGAAATCTCAACTATGAGGGAGGATTCTTATGGTAATGCGTGAAACCGGCTCTGGTTCTGAAAATAATGGTGAAACCACAGTGGAATAATACTTAAAAGAACACTTTCTTGATAGTCTCTAGTACCCACTGTTTGAAATGCCAAGTTTATTGGGCCTCAGCATGTTTCTGTCTGTGAAAACTATCCTATGCTTCAGCATTCAGAGACCAACCTTATGACAATTATGGTGAAAAGTGCTACGGAAAAATACCAAATAGTTCTCAACTTAGCGCTTATTTCAAAAGCGGTGCGACACACCTCTTGGGAAGATGCAGTTACTTTGGCCTAGCCTTCCACTGGTCTGGAGAAGGAATCGCCATTTCTAGCTGATGAAGCAAATGATTCTGAAAGGAACGGTGAAAAGTGTGGATCCTGTTTCAGTCTTTAGACTGAAACAGGATCCGCACTATTCACCTGTCACACAAAGGCGCACTTCTCATGTCTGGTGCTAGTCCAACAAACCCAGGACTGACAGAGGCCCTGCAATTGCCACCCCAGAAAATTATCTCATCTCCAAAGAAGGATTCTGAGGCTAACGGTTGAAAAGTGCTCCCGATCTTGAAACAGTGGTGAAAGGACGATGAAATAATCCTGAAAACAATCCTATCTCCAAAGACTCCGGTGCCAGGTATGGGAAATACCAAGTTTTCTGGGCCTCAGGGGAGTTTTTTCTGCGAAAAGCATCATAGACTTGAGGATGCAGAGACCAACCTTATCACTATTGCTGTGCAAAACGCCATGGAAATGGCAAATAATTACCAACATCCTGCTGATTTCAAAAGTGTCAGGATGAATCCTGAAGCGGGATCCACACTTTTCCCATCTCACGAAAATATGCCCTTACCAACTCCGGAGGTAAACAAATCAAACACAGGGCTGACAGAAGGCCCGCTGTACACCCCACACAGAAATCTCAACTACGAGGGTGGATTCTTATGCTAATGAGTGAAACCGGCTCTGGTTCTGAAAATAATGGTGAAACCACAGTGGAATAATACTTAAAAGAACACTTTCTTGATAGTCTCTAGTACCCACTGTTTGAAATGCCAAGTTTATTGGGCCTCAGCATGTTTCCGTCTATGAAAACTATCCTATGCTTCAGCATGCAGAGACCAACCTTATGACAATTATGGTGAAAAGTGGTACGGAAAAATACCAAATAGGTCTCAACCTAGCGCTTATTCCAAAGCGGTGCCACACACTTTTTGGGAAGATCCAGTTACTTTGGCCTAGCCTTCCATTGGTCTGGAGAAGGAATCGCCATTCCTAGCTGATGAAGCAAATGATTCTGAAAGGAACGGTGAAAAGTGCGGATCCTGTTTCAGTCTTTAGACTGAAACAGGATCCGCACTATTCACCTGTCACACAAAGGCGCACTTCTCATGTCTGGTGCTAGTCCAACAAACCCAGGACTGACAGAGGCCTTGCAATTGCCACCCTAGAAAATTATCTCATCTCCAAAGAAGGATTCTTAGGCTAACGGTTGAAAAATGGCCCCGATCTTGAAACAGTGGTGAAAGGACGATGAAATAATACTGAAAACAATCCTATCTCCAAAGACTCTGGTGCCAGGTATGGGAAATACCAAGTTATCTGGGCCTAAGGGGAGTTTTTTCTGCGAAAAGCATCATAGGCTTAAGGATGCAGAGATCAACCTTATCACTATTGCTGTGCAAAACGCCATGGAAATGGCAAATAAGTACCAACATACTGCTGATTTCAAAAGTGTCAGGATGAAATCTGAAGCACCATCCACGCTTTGCACATCTCACGCAAATATGCACTTACCAACTATGGAGGTAATCAAATCAAACACAGGGCTGGCAGAAGGCCCGCCCTTACACCCCACACAGAAATCTCAACTATGAGGGAGGATTCTTATGGTAATGCGTGAAACCGGCTCTGGTTCTGAAAATAATGGTGAAACCACAGTGGAATAATACTTAAAAGAACACTTTCTTGATAGTCTCTAGTACCCACTGTTTGAAATGCCAAGTTTATTGGGGCTCAGCA